>NC_056749.1:571717985-571876203 GCF_019279795.1 Protopterus annectens
GTTGTCCAATCTAGTAATTTCATTAGTTATTTTATTAATTTGAATATTATAATGTTTAACTAAAACTTCCAATAATTGCAAGCCTTGAGCATCAAATAACATAGCCAGTTCTTGGTTAAAATCAGTGTCAAAAAATAGCCCAGTTGGGCAAAAGGTAGATCTGAGCCCTTTAGGTACTAGTTTTTCGATTTGGCATTGTTTGAAGTATTTCACTTCTAATTGAAGTCTCTTTAATTTAGAGATGCAAATCAAAGTTCTTTAAATTTTCAATAATAGAGAAGTTACTTACTGTGGCACCGTTCGTTTCATTCTGTATTTGACTATTCCCAAGGCTGAAATTCATGTTATCCATATTATTAATCCAATCATTAACAACGGGCATTCCTGTCGTATTTAGAATCTGCTGATTGTTGCCTAAAACCGGAAAATGAATGTCATACATCTCACCGGTCATTGGTATAATGTTTTCTTGAGCGTTGGATAATCGTGGTACATTCTGTCGCTGCCCTAAAGCTAATGAGCCTGTTGTAACACTCCTTATAGTTTGTGCAGGTTCAAGTTCGTTGGATATGGTTTGGGTAGTTGTTATCCTTGCTGGACAGTTAAATTGCGAAGATCCGTTCGGAACAGTGTCACGCTTTTCCAGCTTGTCAATTTTAGTAGAGATTACATCCATTCTCTGGGACAGGTCCTTAAGCAATGCAGCCAAGCTGAAATTATCTCTCTCCGCTGACTGGTTTTTGAGAGTCGGGCTTCTAGGACTAAGAAGTTGGTCGGACGACATCCTGACAACTTAGAGCAGCAAAACAAGAAAACCACAAACTGTTGAAATACGAAAGTAAGACGCCAACTTCTGTCCCACAAAACCAAACCCGATGCAGTTCTTACAATTATTCTCTTTAAATAATCCAAAGAAGATATTCAAATGTAAAATGCAAGAACGCTTTTTATTAAATCAATAAAAAGAGCGTTTTCGCCGTGGTTACGCGACAGAATATATGAGCATTTGTATGCAATTAGGAAAAGAAAAAATGAAAATGCCCTAGCGAAACATTGCGAGAAATACGAAGAGCATAGTTTTAGTTTTCTAGCTATTGATTCTGTAGAAAACACTTTAAGGGGTGGACCAATTAACATACAGTTAGAAGTCCGAGAGTTAGAATGGCAGTTACGTTTAAATTCTTTTTGCTTCCCGGGACTAAATGAGAACTGTAATATATCGTGTGTCTTGAAAATGAGGAATTATTTAAGACACAAACGATAAATAATAAATAATTTTGAACATCTACATATTTTTAATTAATATTATTATATAAGGAAAACTTTTTGTGTTGTAAACACATAAATAATAATAATAATATTTTTAAAGTTTATCATAAAAAAAATTTAATAATAAATATTAGTTTAATTGAATTTTAATTGATTTTTTAATAAATTTAAGAAATGTGAATGACAATCAATTTTGAATTGTCAACCAAAGGACCAAAATAACTATAGACAGCTTTGAAAAGCCACAATTTTTCTGCATATATAGATTTTGTGTTTAATTCTTATTGATATAATGAGAACATATAAATATAAATTTAGGGTGATTTAACTGTAATAAACGAGATAAATTAATGAATTTTAAACTCCTTGTAGTCGTAATACATGTTTTAAAGGTATGTTAGAATTGTTATATTTGTTATAGTTTATATTTATTCATTATTATATATTTTGTGCGTAGTAATAAAGAAATGTATAAATCTGTTGCTCCTTTAAAAGTGTAAGTAACAGTTTTTACGTCATGAATTGGATATATAAAGATTTGGCGGGTTTTTCAAATGTTGTTTTTATTGCTGAAGAAGCTGTGGGAGTACCACCAAAACGCTCTTTTTATTGATTTAATAAAAAGCGTTCTTGCATTTTACATTTGAATATCTTCTTTGGATTATTTAAAGAGAATAATTGTAAGAACTGCATCGGGTTTGGTTTTGTGGGACAGAAGTTGGCGTCTTACTTTCGTATTTCAACAGTTTGTGGTTTTCTTGTTTTGCTGCTCTAAGTTGTCAGGATGTCGTCCGACCAACTTCTTAGTCCTAGAAGCCCGACTCTCAAAAACCAGTCAGCGGAGAGAGATAATTTCAGCTTGGCTGCATTTAGGACCTGTCCCAGAGAATGGATGTAATCTCTACTAAAATTGACAAGCTGGAAAAGCGTGACACTGTTCGAGCGGATCTTAAATTTAACTGTCCAGCAAGGATAACAACTACCCAAACCATATCCAACGAACTTGAACCTGCACAAACTATAAGGAGTGTTACAACAGGCTCATTACCTTTAGGGCAGCGACAGAATGTACCACGATTATCCAACGCTCAAGAAAATATTATACCAATGACCGGTGAGATGTATGACATTCATTTTCCGGTTTTAGGCAACAATCAGCAGATTCTAAATACGACAGGAATGCCCGTTGTTAATGATTGGATTAATAATATGGATAACATGAATTTCAGCCTTGGGAATAGTCAAATACAGAATGAAACGAACGGTGCCACAGTAAGTAACTCGTCTATTATTGAAAATTTAAAGAACTTTGATTTGCATCTCTCTAAATTAAAGAGACTTCAATTAGAAGTGAAATACTTCAAACAATGCCAAATCGAAAAACTAGTACCTAAAGGGCTCAGATCTACCTTTTGCCCAACTGGGCTATTTTTTGACACTGATTTTAACCAAGAACTGGCTATGTTATTTGATGCTCAAGGCTTGCAATTATTGGAAGTTTTAGTTAAACATTATAATATTCAAATTAATAAAATAACTAATGAAATTACTAGATTGGACAACACAATAAAGAATGACTTGGATTTTGAACGCTATAGATTTGATTATGCCCGTATTTTTACGAGCATTGATTCTTTTATTGAGAAATCAAAAACAACAAAAAACAAGAAGTTAATGAGAGATAGGGCAGCTTATCAGAACAATACAGCTTATGTAAAGCTAAATGACTCTAAAAATTCTAAAGTTAATAATGCAGAAAACGTGGACTCAAATCTAACTGATCCTTTGAATGAGGGTGATTTTAATGACAATTCAGATAATTATTTCGAGGAAGCAGAAAGACCGAATTTAAGAAGGAGTAACAGAATACATGAGAATGTTACCCGAATGGACCCCACAATATCTAACAATAGACAATTTTATCATCAAAACAATTATAATAATGGCCGTTTTAGGGCAACGGAATGCCAAGTTCCAACAGAAGAAATGGAACAGAACCAGGAATTAAATCTATCTGTAAGATTTAATGACCTGAATCAGAAATCAATAATTAATGAACCTTTATTAATTTTTGCGGATTCAGGGAGGTCAACAACAGAAGAGACTTTGAACAATGGACCAAGAATCTTGTTTAACATGAAAGGAGACTTTAAAATTTATAATTTTTCAAGTATAGACTTGGATCCTTGTTTGATTGAACTATTAGCTCACGGGAACACTTTTGTTCCAACAAAGAGATGTAATATTTCTAAAACCATTATAGATCTTAAATGTTTCGTTAGGAAACTTAACTTGAATGTTTTCTTTCATAATACTACCTTAATAAATGATGGCAAGCTAAAATTAGCTAGCACATTTAACCCCCCACTACACAACACATTGGCGACCTTTGAAAAAACTGTGAGGTTGATATTAGAAGTTTAAAACAAAGTAAAGGAGGAATGAAAAAACATTTAAAATATAACACATCAAGGGAGCAAATTGATTGTCTCAATCAACTTCAGGTTCGCCACAAGAGTTGTAAAACCAGATAAAGGAGGGGGTTTGGTCATCTTAGATGAACATCAATACATAGAGAAAATGGAAAAAATACTATCTGGAGAAGCTTACAAAACATCTTCAATTAATGAAATGAATATATCAAAGACAAGAATTACGGGTTATTTCAGGGACTTATTTATCCAGGGTAGAATTGATCTAGAGACATAGAATTATATAGACATTAGTATGCCTAAAAACCGGTGGCCTTTGGAATCGAAGATCCACAAAGATCTGAATGACCCCTTACGTATAATAATTGATGGTCGCTTGTCCATCACTTATCCATCGCTCAACTGGTAGAAACAATTTTGACAAAATATTTGAATTTAGTTCCACACATCTGCAAGGATTCGTGGTCCTTTTTGAATAGCATGAATAATATTGATTTTAACAATTGCCTAAATTTCTTGACGGTTGATGTAATCGACCTTTATACATCAATACCACATTTAGAGGCACTTGAATGGGTTTCCCTTATGCTAAAAGAAATGGGTGCTACAAAAAATGAAATTGAAATTGTAGCAGAATTGTTAGATATTATTCTATCTTCTAACTACTTCATGTTCAATGAAAAAGTGTATTTGCAAACACATGGTGTAGCAATGGGGTCACCATGTGGGGCATCTGTGGCGAACCTATTTATGGCATTTTGGGAAAAGACCTTTTTATTCAATAACAGTGTGATGAATAAAATAAAATTATACACTAGATATTTAGATGATGTGTTTATTCTCTTAGAAGGTGAATTGGAGGAAGCTACAGCAATAGTTGACTACCTAAATAGTACGTCATCATTTTTAAAATTTACATTCTCTTTTTCAAAAAAAGAAATAGATTATTTAGATGTTAAACTTTCTAAAGATGAAACAAACTTTGAATACACTTCTACTATATTTAGGAAGAAAACATACTGTAATTCACTTTTGCATTTCAAAAGTTCACACCCTTTTAAACAGAAAAAAGCAATCATAAAAGGACAATTAATAAGAGCTGCCAGGATGTGTAACAGAGACATTTTATTTTATGAAGAATGTAAGAAACTTGAAGGAATGTTTTTAAGTCGTGACTACCCACCAGATTTATTTTTGGAACTTTTGAAAGAAGTGGAACAAAAAAGATTAAATGGTTTATATGTACCCTTACTTAAAAAGAGAGCTATTGAGTCCAATACCATTTTAGATATAATGGTGACAGAAGCAACCCCAACTCCCATAGAAAATGCAATAAATGTAATAAATAGTGAAGAGTGTATAGGAATCTTAACTAGTAGGATTAGTTTTATTTCTACATTTAACAGTGATTCCTTTGAAATCCAATCAATAATATTGAAAAATTGGCATTATATCTTGAACAATGAGGAATTATTAGATAAATTAGGAGATAGACCGAATTTTGTGTATAAAAAAGGTGACAATCTAAAATCAATTCTTGAAGGTAACAATAAACACAATAATAGTACTAAATTTAAAGGGTGTAAGCAATGTGGTTTTTGTAAATATTGCCACTTTGTTAAGAATAGTAGTACCTTTAAAAGGTATATACATTTTATTTTTTTAAATAGAGAACACTTCAACAAACAAGAGCAGCTCTTTAAGTTAAATGAATCTGCTCTATAAACAAGGAAGGGTAAGAAATGAGAAAGCTCTCTAACTAAAACGAGCAGTGGCAGCTCTCTAACTTAAATGGACTGACGCCTCTTTTTTTTTTTTTTTTTTTTTTTTTTTTTATCAACTCTAAATATAAACAACAACAGCAGAAAGCCCTCTAACTAAAAATGGGCTTATAGGATAGAAATTTTAAACCAGGATAGGGAATGAACAAAGGCCTAACGATAAAACGACGGCCTGAAGCAAAAAACACAGCAACAAACTTTCTTAAACTAACTAAAAAGGTAAGGAAACACTAATCGCTAAATTTACAATAGGGAGAAGAAGAAATTTCTCAAATAATAAGTAAAAGTTTTATCATTTAGGCTAAGTCAAATGGAAGCACCTGATCTGTTTAGTGGCAAACTTGATCTGGGGAGCTTCACTACAGAATGATGGGATAGGGATACAGCCACAAGTTAGTGGAAGACCTCAAGCTTTAGTATACAGCTGAGTGAGAACCGAGGATCAGTTCTGAACCCAACCAGTAAGAATGAAGGTGAGATAGAACAACATAACATCATGTATTTAACTTTCAGACTTTTTAACCTTCAGAACATGCTTACCAACGCAAGGCTTACTATTATGTCATCCTTCTAAGAATATACAAGAAACATTTTAAATCTCTTCCTGATTTTTGGGCCTTTTTTCTGATTATTGAGCTAAGAAGTTATGAGGGCAAATTGGATCTGCAATGCTTTCCACTGTATGGTTCAGAGAACAGCATGCTGAGATACATGTCTGGCCTATTATTTATACTTGATCTCAAGCAAATGAGTTGCACAGCCATACAAGTGCCTATATTTGAAGCTTTTGTGTGTGTGTGTGTGTGTGTGTGTGTGTGTGTGTGTGTGAGTGTGTGTGTGTGTGTGTGTTTATGTGTGTGTGTGTGTGTGTGTGTGTGTGTGTGTGTGTGTGTGTGTGTGTGTGTGTGTGTGTGTGTATTTATGTGCACGAGTGTGTGTGTGTTTTGATAAATACTTGTTTCCTGCACCCCACAATAGTTATGGTATAAAGGAAGGAATCAACAGTAGTAAACAGCATCATATGAGCAATGTCCTTTGGATATGATCCTTGGTTTCCTTGTTTTGTTGACAGCTGACAGCGTGTTTTTTAATAGGCTGTGTATACTTTGTGGGATAACTGGAGGGGACAGGGAAGTGAAGTATGCCCAAATCTGTCAGCTATTAGGTTGGTTATTACCTTCGACTGCATATAGGTGGTGCCATCCACGACCAGTTCAGTGCATAGCTGGGTATTCCATTTCAGATTTTGGATGTACAGTGGATATAAAAAGTTTACACACTCCTGTTAAAATGCCAGGTTTTTGTGATATAAAAAATGAGTCCACAATAAATAATTTCATAGGTTCATAGGTGTGTACTAGGCTAATGGCCCTGCAGCCTTTAAAAGCCTGGCCCAAAGGATTACTCTGGCATCGTGCCACCCTGCCTTAGTTCCCAGTGGCTCCGTCGAACAGAGCCACTGGAGGGATCCCAGGGGTGAATTTTCTATTTCCCATCCACTCATCCAGATTTCTCTTGAAGAGGGCCAGTGAGGTGCTCTGTTTGACATGTATGGGAAGTATATTCCATAGCATGGGCAGTCTCTGGGTTATAAACCTGTCCCTCCAGCACGTTCTGTTGATTGTGGTAATGAGGTTGAGGTCTCTGGCGTGTGTGGTGTGGAGGGATTGGGATTTCTTTAGATGTAGCATTTCTCTTTTCTCACCTTTAATGTGACCTATAACCTGTACATTACAGTTGAAAAACAAACAAATCTGTTAGGGAAGAAATATAAAAACTAAAAAATGTATAATACGCTAGTTTCATAAGTGTGCACACCCTTAAAAGTACATTTTTGTACCTACCATACATGTAGATGTTCGAGTGTAGACACTGCTGCAGTCATTACACTTGGGTTATCCTGCTGTCAGGCGGTTCCCCAGCCAGCCTGAGTTCCAAAGTCCTGGTCCGGCGCCGGTTGCCGTCGCCTCCTCCCTGACGTCAGTGCGACAGGGGTATATAAGATGCAGCTGACGCAATTTTCTTCAGTTTTTCTTGCCCCAGATGTCAGGTGCCCCCAAACAGGTAGGCAATTCAAATTGCTAATAAAACATGCATAAGAAATGCAAACAATATACTTTCAGCTACCAGCAAATACTCCCCATAGGTAGTAAAAGGTAGAGGAACTAGGTACGTACTAGCCAGTAAGAGGGGAAGGAGGGAGGGTAACCTGGACTGCAGCAGTGTCTACACTCGAACATCTACATTTATGGTAGGTACAAAACTATACTATGTTCATTGTGTGACACTGCTGCAGTCATTACACTTGGGTAGAATCTCAAAGCTGAGGTAGGGTGGTTGGTTCTATAAGGCATTAGGGGTGGCTATAAGGCCCTGCAGCACTGTAGAGGTGAAGCCAGCTCTGGATTTAGAGTATAGAGGCAGGTGGTAATGCTTGGTGAAGGTATGCACAGAACTCTATGTTGCTGCTTCCAAAATATCCTTGGTAGGTACTCCTCTGAGGTAGGCAGTTGAAGTGGCTGTTGCCCTGGTGGAGTGAGATCTAATGCTGTTAGCCACAGGTTTTCCGTGGTGCGTACAGCAGAAACGTATGCAATGTCCTATCCATTTGGAAATAGTCTGTTTTGAAATAGCTTTTTCCTGTGCTGCTGCAGTATATGCTACCAATAACTGCTCAGATTTTCTGAAAGCTTTGGTTTTGTCCAAGTAGAAGCGTAACTGCCTGTGAATGTCTAATGAATGCAGTAGTCTTTCCCCTTTATTCTGTGGTTTTGGATAAAAAGTAGGCAAGTGAATGGTTTGGTTTAGAGACACACTTGAAACCACCTTAGGCATAAACATAGGGTTAGTTCATAAGGACACCCTGTCCTGGGGGAAAATGAGGAAAGGTTCCACTGCCATTAGTGCCTGTAATTCTGAAACTCTTCATGCTGATGTTATTGCCAGGAGCAGAGCAGTTTTCCAAGAAATGTATTTTAATTCTGCCGTGCTAGCTGGTTCAAAAGGAGGTAAAGTTAATTTTTCCAAAACAAAGTTGAGGTCCCAAGTTGGAGTAGGTGCTCTACGGGGTGGTCTTATGTTTTTAGCCCCTGAGGTACTGTTTTAGCAAAGGATTAGAGAAAATTGGTGGATCCATGTTGTAATGTGCAGAGATGGCAGAGGCGTGGATCTTGATGGATGAAAAGGAGAGTCAAATATTGTAGTATCTGAGGAATGTTTGGCACAAGAGGATCAAGGCTGTGAGCCTGGTTCCAGGCACAGAATCTCTTCCATTTATTCGAGTAGGCTTTCCTGGTACTAGGCCTTCTGGCCTCCAGAATGACATCCATAACTGCTTTGGAGAGAGGCATTGCTTGCGTGGCTAGGGAATCTTCCATGCAGCTAGGTTTAGTGTCTTTAGCTGGCTGTGAAGTAACTGATTCTTGTGCTGAGACAGCAGATGTGGTATTTGAGGCAAAATCCAGGGTGGTCCTTGTGCTAAGTTTTTGAAGACTGGGTACCAGTGCTGGCATGGCCAGTTTGGTGCAATCAAGATCATTTATGACTCTTCTTGCCTGGCTTTTATGAGTACCTTTGGGAGAAGAGGCAGTGGTGGAAAAGCATATACTTGTAGATTTATCCAGCTGAATGAGAGGGCATCCACTTTCCATGCTTGCGGATGGTAACTCCTTGTGCAGAATTTCTTTAGCTGGCAATTGATTGGGGAGACACACAGATCTATGTCCGGGCTCCACCATTTCTTTGTTATCATTCTGAATATTTGAGGATTCAATTCCCATTCGTGGGGATCCATGATATTTCTGCTTAAGTCGTCTGCCAGTGTGTTTTTCTCTCCTGGCAAGAATTGTGCTTGTAGATGAACTTGATAGTTTAAAGCTGTGTTCCACAAGGTCATGGCTTGTCTGCAGAGGGGGTAGGAGTGTGTGCCCCCTTGCTTGTTTATGTACCACATAACTGTGGTGTTGTCTGTCTTTAGTAGTAGTTGTCCTGGATGTAACAGGTCCTTGAAAGCTATAAGTGCATTTTGTACAGCTAGCATCTCTTTTTGATTGATGTGAAGATGCCTTTGTTCTGCGGACCACTTGCCCTGAATACATTTTCCTGCCATGTGCGCTCCCCAGGCTTAATCCGATGGATCTGTTGTCAGTGTTTGCCTGGCTGCGTGTTGAGTGAAAGGCTGTCCCTTGTTGAGGTGACAAGCTTGAGTCCACCATCAAAACTCCTGTTGAAGGCAAGGTATTAGTGGTATAACTGTTTCCAAACTTTGACAGTGTTGAGACCATACATTCTTTAGGTACCATTGTAGTTTCCTCATATGCAGTCTGGCATATGGAATTAGTAGTATGCAAGATGCCATGAAGCCCAAGGCCTGCAGAATTTTTCTTGCAGGGAGTTGGGTCTTTGTTACCATCAATTGAAAGTATTGTGTCAGTTGTCCTTGCTTGTCTGGCATGAGAAAAGCCATCTGGGCCGTTGTATTCAAGCTGGCACCCAGGAATATCATCTCTTGTAATGGCACTAGTTTTGATTTCTTTTCATTTACTGTGTACCCCAGGCAACTTAATAACTTTTTTACAAACGCCAGATGCTGTAGAAGAATGTCCTTGCTCTCTGCTTGAATCAGGCAGTCGTCCAGGTATGGGTAAATTTGAATTCCTTTCTGTCTGCAAAATGCAATTACTGGTACCAGGCACTTTGTGAAGACCCTGGGCACAGTAGATAATCCAAAGGGCAGTGCAGAGAATTGATAGTGCATTGGACCAGCTAAGAACCTGAGGTATCTTCTGCAGTTTTGTCTGATAGGGACATGCAGGTATGCATCCTTGAGGTCCAAAGTCACGAGCCAAGCTTGCTTGCCCAGCATGGGAAGAAGCTGCTGTAATGTCAACATTTTGAATTTTGGAACATCCAGGTAAGTGTTTAGTGAAGAAAGAACCAGAATGGGCCTCCAGGCTTTGTCTTTTCTGGGAACCAGAAAGAGTCTTGAGTAAAATCTTTGCCCTTGTTCCTGTTGTGGTACCTTTTGAATAGCTCCCATGTTGATGAGTGCCATAATTTGTTTTTGGGCCTCGGCCCATTGATTTAGTGGCAGATTTGGCATTCCTTTTAATCTTGGCAGAGTGCGAAAGTGGAACCTGTGCCCTTTTGAAATAATATTGAGAACCCATTTGTCTTGGGTGATCATATGCCAATTGTGATAAAAAAGTGCCAGTTTTCCTCCCAAAGGGGCTGCCAAGAGTGAGTTGTTTGGCAGCTGGAGTGGGAAGTCATTGGGGCTGTTTTTTATATGGTTGGTGCCTGTCTTCCCCTTCTTTCTGGCCTGATGCACCCCACTGTTGAGGCCTGTAAGGACCTTGTGGTTGACCTCTACCTCTTGGCCAATGGTATCTGCCCCTTTGAGGTCCGTCATTAACTGGAAAGGACCAATTCTTTGCTGGCCAGTTTCTACTAAATCGAGAAGGCTGAACCTGTAAGAAATCCTTCACTGTTTGTGTAGATTTTGCCTTATCCTCCATTTTCTTTAATACCTCTTCTGCCTTAACTCCAAATAAAACATCCTGCTGTAAAGGTGCATCCAGTAATTTAGCTTTAACATGATTTGGTAACGTATGTTCTTTTAACCATGCATGTCTTCTAATGACAGAGCCTGTAACTGCTGCTCTGCATGAGGCCTCTAAAGAATCAAAACCACATTGCAAAGTATGCTTTCCCACTTGTTTAGCGGCATGCAATAAATCCTGCATTTCTTTAAAATTAGGAGGATCTGTATCTGGAAGCATTTTTTGTTTCAACTGAGACATCAAAAATTGCTGATATTTTAGCATGTGAAACTGGCAATTTAAGGCTCTCATTGCTAAAGTTGCAGATGTATATACTTTCTTTCCCCATCTGTCTAGTGCTCTGGAATCTCTGTCAGAGGGAAATGGGTTCTTTGCTGATGAGGCCTTAACACCTTTGGGTCCCTAAGAAATAGTTTCAGGATCAGCAACAGTTCTTTTATACAGAAATTTGTGTGAGTCAGGGACTCTGTAATATCTGTCCGGTTTAAGTGGAGCTGGTGGTAAGGAATCAGGATTTAAGTTGGATTCAGTGTACACATCAAACACAGTATCAAGCACTGGCGGAATAGCCAGGGATCCGTGTTGAGGTAATAATAGGAGTAGTCCTCAGGCGGAGAGGCTGATGGAATAGATTCCTCAGCATCAGAATCCTCATAAGGGGGTAAAGAATATCCCAGGTCTGAGGATGAATCTGAGGAAATGGACCCCTGGTCGGATGAATCATAATCTGCATCCTGTCTAGGCCTTTTATCAGGTGGGGGATGGGAACCCCTGATCAGAGTGATTAGGTTCTGGATTCGGAATGAAAATCACAGGAATAGGCCAACCGGCACTTGCGAACTGCTTTTGCTTCGGGCACTGCGCGGCAAGAAAGACTGAAGAAAATGGCATCAGTTGCAGCTTATATACCCCTGTCGCACTGACATCAGGGAGGAGGCGACGGCAACTGACACTGGACCAGGACTTTGGAACTCAGGCCGGCTGGGGAACCGCCTGATGGCAGGATAACCCAAGTGTAATGACTGCAGCAGTGTCACACGATGAACATCTAATACTTTGTTGTGTGTGCACACCCTTAAACTAATACTTTGTTGAAGCACCTTTTGATTTAATTACAGCATTCAGTCTTCTTGGGTACACACATGCCATCAATTAAAGGGACTCTGATCAACCCCAAGTAATGTTCAGCTGCCGTAGTAGGATTTTCTTGACATTTACTCAGTTGCCTGCTGCATCAAAAGCCATGGTTCACAGAGAGCTTATAAAGCATCAAAGGGATCTGACTGTTGAAAGGTATCAGTCAGGAGAAGGGTAAAAAAATGTCCACAGCTTTGGATATACCATGGAACACAGTGAAGACAGTTATCAAAAAGTGGAGATTATATGGGACAACAGTGACTTTGCAAAGAACTGGACGTCCCTCCAAAATTGATGAAAAGACAAGACAAAAACTGGTCCAAGAGGCTGCCAAGAGACCCACAGCAACACTGAAGGAGCTGCAGGAATTTCTGGCAAGTACTGGTTGTGTACTACATGTGACAATAATCTCCCATATTCTCCATATGTCTGAACTATGGAGTAGGGTTGCAAGATGAAAGCCTTTTCTTACACAGAAAAACATCCTGGCCCAGCTAAAATTTGCAAAACAATACATCAAGTCTCACAAAAGCATGTGGGAAAATGTGTTATGGTCTTATGAGACCAAAGTTGAACTTTTTGGCCACAATTCCAAAAGGTACATTTTGTGCAAAAACAGCACTTCGCATCACCAGAAGTACACCATTCCCAAGGTGAAGCATGGTGGTGGCAGTATCACGCTTTGGGGTTGCTTTATTTCAGCTGGAACTGGGGCTTTAGTCAAGGTGGAGGGAATTATGAACAATTCCAAAAATCAGTCACTTTTGGCCCAAAATCTTCAGGCATCTGCTAGAAAGCTGAAGATGAAGGGGAATTTCACCTTTCAACACGACAATGACCCCAAGCATACATCCAAATAAAAAAAAAGAATGGCTTCACCAGAAGAAAATTAAAGTTTTGGAATGGCCCAGCCAGAGCCCACACCTAAATCCAATAGAAAATCTGTGGGGTGACCTGAAGAGGACTGTGCACAAGAGATGCCCTCGCAATCTGACAGAATTGGAGCACTTTTGCAAGGAAGAGTGGGCAAATATTGCCAAGTCAAGACCCCTACCCAAGAAGACTGAATGCTGTAATTAAATCAAAAGGTGCTTCAACAAAGTATTAGTTTAAGGGTGTGCACACACAACAAAGTTTTAGTTTAAATGTGTGCAGACATGCAACCAGTGTATTGTATATTTTTTATTTTTTATATTTTTTTCCCCTAGCAGATTTGTTTGTTTTTCAATTGAAATTAAAATCACCCATGAGTAAGGTGTTGGGCTGTATGACAAGTGACTTCATTAAGTCCAGGTATGAAGTATGCTTTTCCTGTTTCATGGTGGGGGTCCTATTGCTAGCTATAACGTCGTAGGGGCCTTTGCCTATAGTTAATTCTGGAGTAGCTCAACAGAGTCATACTGTTTGACCAATCTAGAGGTGTACTTATCCTTAAAGAAGATGGATACATCTCCTCCTTTGGTTCTTTCATGTTCAGATTGTGGTCTGTATGTCTGGAAGGTATTGTAGCTTTACACAACCGGAGTGTTTTCTGTGCCTTTGAACGTTGTCTCAGTGAATACACAGATGTCAGCATCTTCCAAAAGTAAGGAGTGACTCCAGGGACTGCAGTTTCTTGTTTAGAATCCTAGCACTAAGCAGCAGTACCTTGAGTTTTTATAGAGAGGATTTGGTTATTTTGGGAGGTTGGTTATTTTGACACTGCCTAAAAAAGGCACAACAGGGGTGGTGATGCCTTTACCAGTATCTGAAGGCCTACAGGAAACAGGTGCAGACCATCTCTGGCCAAGCAAGTTGGCCTATCGACCATGTCTTCCCAGGCTGACAGATACTGGATCCACTTAGACTGACACCAGAAGCTAAGCTAATTGTTAAAGTCAATCATTTATCATTTGTATTGTGGCACCATCCTTGGAGAAGGTAGAATGCTACTTAAGCCTAGGCTTATACCTGCCTGTGACATAACCTGAGAGCTCAGTCATATCTCTTTTCATATAATCTAGTGAGGTATGTCTCAGGTCATTCACCCCCACATGGACTATGACACAGTCATACTGGTACTTGTGGTTGAGTGACTTCAGTGCTTGAATGACTTGATGGATCCTGGCACCTGATAGGCAGACTAACTGTAACCCACTCCTTATTCAGCCTAGTGAGGGGGACATCCATGTGTCTCATAATGGAGTCAACTATGACCAATACATTAGGTTTTGTGGTGTTACGCCATATAGGCTTAATTGTTGTGACACTGGTGTGTGTGTTATTATGTGTTGTGGTTATTTTTGCATTGTTCTGTGAGTACATGGTTTCCATTTGGGAGGCTTCTGATCTTTTGGTAAGTTACTAGTGAGTACCTCCACATATGTGCATTTATGTGTCATGTCCTTACATAGTGTGGAAAGTGTGTGAGTGCTGACAACCTGTTTGGCATTCGATTTATCCTTATGTGAGATATACACATTGCTTATGCCTCCAATTTCATAGTGTAACTACATCTCTCACATAACGTATCTGTTTGTTTCAGGAGTACATGGTTGTCAGTATACATGAGACAATTCCTATGCTGCCTTAGGATGCCCATGTCTATCAGGCTGGCCAGAGAGATGATGTGAAACTGCCCGTCCATGATAGCAGGCCCTTACTGTATGTGTTACTAGGGAAGGGAATGGGTCAGTTTGACAGGATTGTGCTTATAGCACTAAGACTATAGGAGGGACCTATACTCTGTGTAGGCTAAGGATGATCAATAAGGCAATGCTGCTCATTGCGCAACTGAATTGCTTCTAAAGTAGAAGAAAAGCTTGGAAGGGTTTCACTCACAGCTGTCTAAGGAAAAAATGAACTTTTAGGCTTTTGCTTCTACACATGGCACTGCAAACCACTTGCCGAAGAGCAGCACCGCAGAAAGTGTAGCTTAAACTCTAGCAAAGAGAAACAAGTTTTAAGTTAACTACCAATCAGGAAAGCAAACAATAAGCCTTCCACCAGCAATTCCCAATGTAGGCAAGCTAGATCAGCACACTTCTGCAAGAAGTGTGCAGAAAACACCTTCGTAATGTAGAAAAGCTGGTTTGAAGCCCAAGTGTAAGAAGACCACTTAAACTACCTACAACAGCCCTAGAACTAACAGATACAGTGTAACACAGTGCAATTAACTACTTACAGAAGCATCAGACAGTGCATTTTTTTTTGAAACTGCAAAAGTACAGTCACAGTACATAAGAGAAGTGCAAAAATATTTGGAGCCCTTTTGTGTGCTTTTCAGCTCAGATAGACCAGGTAAACACCTACTAACACTAGATGAATAATCTCAGTCCTCCTAATGTAAAAGCACAGTAAAGGAGTGTCTGGAATGAAATGTTATCACAAACTTAAAAGATATGAACTGTTACCACAAACAAAAGTAAAGATACAGATACAGCAGTGTACTTTAAACAGCTTTTAAAATGTGATTATTCAATAAAAGTACTTTGTTTTGTATTTCAGCACATCAAGGCAGTTTTGTGTACCACATGTATGAAAAGCATATCTGCTCTGCTCCTGTAGTTGCACACATTCCTTTAACTGTGTAGCTACAGAGAAGATAAGAATTTATATTGCATGAGCAATTAAATTTTGTATCACTTTGCCTTGCACCAGCTGCATGCTTCAATCTTTTTAACTCTGCACCTCTAGCCTGATGTTAACACAATGTCAGGTTACTATAGATAATGACTTGCTAAACTTGGAAGGCCTACAACAAACTGCTTTGTCTGGTTAGTACAGCACTCATAACTTCCAGATCTAGTAACCATTAACACTCAATTTGGAATCTGCTTTTGAGTCATACTTTCTAGTTATCTGCTACTCTGTCACTCCACTTAGGCTAACACTGCACTGTTTCTGAAACACACTCATGGGTGTTGAAATACCAATTTATTGGCCATTACTGTTTTCAGTTCTGTAAAGGAATTAGGCCTATCATATGTAATATAGCAATAACCCACGGCCGGGTGTGGGTAACACTGGATTTACCCACAGCTCACGTGGTTTAGTCACGAGGGCAAAGCATGCGTATGGGACTTATGTTCCCATACTTTCACAATACATCAGAGCTCTGGAAAGGAAGCAATGGAGAAAGAAAGATCTCCGTTGCTTGTTCTTCTTTTTTTAAATAACATTTGAAATCCGGACAGTTCTGAGGTATGAAAGAGACAGGGCAGAAATACAAGGAAGGTCAGATATGTTTCTTTAGTTTTCCATAACATACCTGATTTTCATTGCATTTCTGCCCTGTCACTCTTGTACCTCTAAACTGTCTGGATTTCAAACTTCGTACTTCTCGACCTCTTAGCTCAAGAAAACTGGAAAGCCATAGCATATGTTAATAGAAGAAATGTGAGTTCATTATAAGTACACTATTTTTGTGGAAAATTAAACTTTGTCTCCTACACATAAGGGCCTGCAGCTGCAAGACAAACCTTGAAGAGGTAATGCATCATGAAATGAAAAGTATTTCATGTATTGTATTTTGCTACAGGCAAATCTGTCATGCATGAAATTCAAGCTCCTCAGAAAGGAATGCTGCCTAAAGAGGGACAATGCTGCAGGATTCCTTTTTGGAAATGCCTGACCAGCTAATGCTTGTCTGCAGTTCTGACCTTCACAAAGTCATAATGTGCAGATATAACTGACTTTTGTATCACAACTGTGTAATCAGACAGACAGACAGATAACATAAGTTAAATAATGTCCATCAAATAACCATAAAAGCTGCAGCTGAGTATGAGGATAGGAAAACCTGCCATTAACCAGCTAGGATTGTAAATGGTACTGTGCCACACAAACTGAGAACCATTTCAAATCTGAGGTATAAGGCTGCTCAGTAGACAGTTTAATAATCTCCGAGACCTCCACAAGCAAATCTGACATAATAAGGAGGTCTACATCAGAAACAAATCTCTGAGATGAACCTGTTATATTGTCCAAACACAACCTGACATCTTGCTATGAATGAGATAACTACTTATTTATTTTATTTATTTATTGACATTTGTTTACCAGGAGAGTCCACTGGGCCAAGCTAGCCCATTGTCAGTGGAGGCCCGAGGAGAAAAGCTCCAGAGCACAAACACAGAATACAAAACAAAACAAGCACCAGGGAACATACAAAGCATACAAGCCATAATAAAATTAAACACATTTTACATAAGAAGTACATTAAAAAATACTGAATAAAATTACAGAAGTTACATAAACTTATTGGAGGAACAACAATAGAGAAATCTAATATGTCATAGAAAGCATAATACAGTGGCATTTGGAAGTAAATAATAAGAGGCTGTTAAACCCAAATGTAGAGGAATATCAATATAAACTTTATTTGATCAGGGAATGGGAACATGGAGGTAATGTTAGCATGAAGGCGTAGGGGTAGGGGTTAATGATGGCAATGAGGTAAAGGAATAAGAAGTGGGGCAGACAGAAAGAAGTGTAAGAGGATTAGTAAAGGTTAGTGGACAGGCAGGCAGTACAGGAGAAGGATGTTTGACATAGAAGATGGAGAGAAGGAAATGGTGAGAGAAACGTGGGGAAAGAATAAGAGAAGTAGTTTGGAAGAGTAGAGTGAGAGTACAGAGTAGTGAGAGGAGGGTGGGAGAAGAAGGAAGGAGTTAGATGAGAAGAGGGGGTGTTAGATGAAGTGTTCTAACGGGAGTTTTAAAAGAAAGAAAGGAACGTTTGAGTAAATGGGCTAGAGAGGTAGAGTTTAGGTAATGGCTGAGGAGGGAATTGAGCAGTTACATATCCACACAGAAGAGAAGTGATTATGCAATGCACTTTTGAATTTAGAGGGTCTTGGTGGAAGGTGTAAAGATGCTGGAAGATTATTCCATATTTTGGAGATTGTCCAGGAGTATAAGAATTTTCCTGCCAGTAAATTGGGTTTATGTACTTGGAGAAAGTATTAGTGTTCAGATCATAGGGAATGAACTGGAGTGTACATGGTAAAGAGGGATGTGAGTGCTGGACAGTCCTGAGGTTTAGGTATAAGTTTGTTCGGGATTGTGAGTTGGAGGAAGAGAAGGTAATGGGGGAGTTCAAGCCAATTTAGTTGCTTTAAGGCAATACAAAGATGAGTGGAGTGGTGACTATTAGTAGCAAATTTAGCAAATTTATTATAACAAGATTCTAATTCTGTTACTAAGGAAGACTGCAGATTAGTTAGTAAGGGAGCAACATAAGTGAGTGATGGTAGAAGGTATGATAAAGTTAAAGCTTGTTTTGAAGGGAGGGACAGAAATTTGTTATGTCTATATAGTAGCCCAATTGTTTGTGAGTTTTGTTTATGTTATTTTGAATGTGATGATCGAAGTTAAGATTTTCATCTATAATTACCCCTATTAACTTAGTATGGGTAACTAACTCAATTTTATTAGAGTTAAGAGAAAGAATTTTTGAAGTCAGCTATATTAAGGGGTAGATTTCTCTTGGGAGTGAGGATCATAAGTTTTTTTTTTTTTTTTTTGGGGATTTAAAGAGAGGTGATTATTGTGAAGCGAGGATTCTATTATAGTAAATGCAACTTGTGTGATTTGATTTAGGGTTTTTGAGTTGTGGGCAGAACGGAGTGTTGTGGAGTCGTCTGCGTACTGGACTAGGGTGGCCTGCTGAATAGCTTGGTGAGGATTATTAACACAGCTGTTGAACAGAACAGAGACTAAAATTGAGCCTTGGGGAACGCCAGTAGGGTTATGACTGTAGGGGGAAATGCAGTTCTGCCATTTGACAGCATGCTCTCTATTAGAGAGATAGCTTTTGAACCAGTTGAGAGCCTGAGTGAATAGGCCAAATAATAGAGAGTTGGGAGAGAAGAACAGAATGAGAAAGAGTAGGAAATGCTTTTGATAAGTCCAAGAAAAGGGCTGATACAATGTCACCAGAGTCGTGTGCTTTATTCACAATGTCTAGGAATGAAATGAATGCAGTAGATGTACTACTATCCAGGACAGAAACCGTGCTGAGCAGGGGAGAGAAGGTTATATTTTAGAAGGTAGTCTAAAAGTTGCTTTGAATACACTTTTTTAGAATTTTTGATATAGGGGATAGTAAACCTATGGGTCGGAAACTGGAGACATCGGCTGAGGACCACCTTTGTGAAGTGGTAATATTATAGCTTTTTTCCAGAGGTCAGGGATATAAGATTCCTGTATGGCTCTATTAATCAGAATGCTGATGGGGTAGGCCACTGAGTCTGCTGCGAGTTTGAGGAATTTGACAGAGATATTGTCAGCAGAGTTGGAGCAGGGCTTTAGTTTTAGAACCAGTTTTTTTATCTGGAAGGTAGGTATAGGAGAGAGAGTAAAAAAGAGGTGGAGAAGCCAGATGAATGTCATTTGGAGAGGGAATGTCAGTGGATGGAGAAAGGTGGTGAGAAAAAGATGCTGAAGAGATAGTGTTAGTGTTGGGGAGAGAGTGGTAAAAGGTAGAGGTGATTTTGGCAACAGTGTCAATAAGGTAGCAATTAAAAATACTTGCCACTTGTTCTGGTGGTTTATTGGGGTATGGGCAGGGGTTGGGTTTGGTGCCTGGGTTAAGAAGATTGTTGACAGACGACCAGAAAGCTTTAGGACTAGTTTTTCAACTAATTTGCTGGTTCCAGAAGTAGTGCTGTTTGTCTTTAGAGATATGTTTCTTAGCATGGTTAAGGAGTTGCCTATAATGAATAAGATCAGATGTGTCTTTAGATTTAAGCCAAGCCTTCCAAGTTTTGTCCCTCCCAGTCATAATTTGTTTGGTAGCTTTAGTTAGCTAGGGGGCATTATTAGTTTTGGCTCTTTTTGTTCTTGAAGAGGCTAGATGGGGCGTTGTATTCTATAATGGGTCTAATGAGGGATGAGTACAGTGGGGCAATGACCTCCTTTTTTCTGGATGAAAAGCCCTTAGTGATGAGGTGAGCCACATAGAAGGATTTCCTGACTGTTGTGGTGATGTGGTTATCGAAAGTGTGACCACTGTCCACCTGTGTCCCTAAGTCTCTTATCACACTTTCGGTGTTTAGTGTACTGCCACCTATATGGTAATTCACGGGTACATGTTTTTTCCCAAAGGGGATAACTATACATTTCTTGGCATTGAGCTTGAGCCCTTGGCTCTGGCACCAAGCATCTGTTTCTGTAAGGCCCTTTTGTAGGGTATCTACATAATTTGGGGATTCAATAATGGCTCCCAGTTTGCAGTCATCTGTGAACTTTGTTAGCCAGAGTCCCTTAGTGTTGGTCTGTACTTCAGAGAAGTAGATGCCAAACAAGAGCAGTCCCAGGACTGAACCCTGAGGTACTCCACTTGTCACTTGTCTGGAGCTGGATTTGGAGTCGGCTACTTTTACAGTGTGGGTTCTATCAGTAAGCCAGTTAGCAAACCCATTGGGTGACGTAAGGACTAATGCCCAGCTTAGTAAGTTTATCTATGATTCCAGAGTGGGGGATGGTGTCAAAGGTCTTGACAAGGTCTAGATAGGCTGTGTGGACCACCTTACCCTTGTCCATGGCTCTGGAGACTGATTCGAAGAAGTCAATCAGTTTCAGGGTGGGGTCCAGAGTTTGAAGGTTGCCAATGTCTTTGTTTATAAGTTCCATGAAAATATGCTCCATGGCCTTGCAGATAAGGCTCGTCAGACTGATGGGATGGTAGTTTCCAGGATCCAAAGTGGATCCCCCCTTGTGGAGTGGGATAACTGTAGCTCTGCGTACTCAGTGGGCATGAAACCTGAGGTGAGGCTATGATTAAACATGACACTTAGGTGAGGTGCCAGTTCATATTGTAGTTCATGTAGTACACAGCGCGGGATGCCATCTGGTCCCATGGATACATATATATATATATATATACATATATATAGTTATATATATACATATATATATATATATATATATATATATATATATATATATATATATAGATATATATATATATATATATATATATATATATATATATATCTAGATATATATATCTATATATTTATATAGTAAGTCTCAAATTGCCATTTCTCAGAAACTTCCCTTTTCTCTGATGTATGGAGATCTCAGAGTTGGTATACATGAGTTAGGGCAGTGGGGTGCCCCAGATCAAGGCATGCAGAGCAGCTTGTCCTCCTGAAAAAAAAGAAGTTTAAAGGAGAACAGAGTTCTTTGAGATTCACTTTTTCCTGAGTTTTATGTCTTTTTTTTTTTGGCTTCTCGACAGCCTGCATTCGAGTGAAGACATTTTAATAGAGAGCCATCTTTTTATGCCCTGAGTCACTTATCAATATCTACTGACTCTGCTTGAATTTAATTTAGCAGTCCTACACTTCTACAATTTTGCTTTCTCATCCATACTTTTCTTTTCACAAACCTAAGCACTTCCCAGTTTTAGACTCAAACTACATTTGTTTTTTTCTTCTGAGATAATTAGGTATGATGAATTTCAATGCTGAAGCCCACTTTTTTAAGTGGATAATTTTATTTACTTTATACTGTTAGTTACACACCAGGTAGCACACTGAAGTTTGGTGCAGAAGACTGTGTGTTCTATTCCCAAATCAAGGAACTTCTTCCCTCCTGAGTGTGCTGTCCTTCAGATGTGGTGTTAAATTGAGGTCTGATCTGCTTGAGCTGGTGGTTGCTCTGGTAGATGCAAAAGATCCCATAGCAACTACTGAAAAGAGTAGGGGGCCTTTATTTATATACACATATTTACATATATATTTAAATATATATATATATATATATATATATATATATATGTGTGTGTGTGTGTGTGTGTATATATATATATATATATATATATATATATATATATATATATATATATATATATATGCATATATATGGATCTTTATTAGTTCATCGAAAGAACACTTACCGGACACCCACACCAACTATCATTATTATCATTATTACCAATATATTTTTATATCGACCCCCACTCCTTTTTCCATAATCTAATCTTCTTCAATATTAGTGACAATATCCAGTTTCCATTAAACATTACTTTATAAATGCCTTCATTCCATAATACCCAAACTACATGAAATACTTTCTTGTCCAAGTCTACTTTCGATTTTTTTATCTTCTCATAATACCCATAGTCAATCACATCCATATTTGTAACCGAATTGTTTTTGAAAATTAAAAAATAAAAATTCTCTACGTAATGTATTCCACAGTTGTTTACCTCACATTTTACAAAAGCATGTGTTGCTGATTCTTCTTCTTTCTTTCTGTAAGGCATATTTGCCTTTATGGGTAATTTTTTTTATTGCCAAATTCCATAGGAAATCTTGACATTCAAAATTATATCTGCACCATTTATTTCTTTCTTTAATTGCCTTACTTTTTACTTCTGGAATATTTTCCCATGGATTTATAGAATAATATTTCCTCATAATATTTTCTACCATATTTTTCTATCTTCTTCTACTTAATCAATCTTTGTTTTCCACATGTTTATCTTTTGTTGATAACTCTCTATTTCTTTGTTATAACATTCTGTTTTCTTACTTCAAATTCTTCTCGGAATTCCTTATTCTTGTACTTAAATACATTTGTCACTAATTTCTCATTTTTTTTTCATTTAACCATTTCACTACCTTATGCAACTTTAAAGATGCAGCATAAACTATTGGACTGATCGTACCTAATCCTCCTTCTTTATTATTGTATAATACACCCCTTTTAGCAAGATTTAATCTCAATCGTCATATTATAGTTTTTCAGACATTCTAGGAATCATGACAACACTGGATAAATATGCTATCTAACCTATTAATACTGAAGTAATCAAATGCACTTTTCTATGCTGATCTGAATGTTTCTATAATATACAAGCATGTTTTATTTCCTTGAATATGTTAGCCCATCAATTCTTATTGTTTTCTTTATTAAAAATGTATCCCTAAATTAGAAACTTCTTCCAGGAAACTGTATACCTGCTATTTTTATTATGTCACCAATTCCTTTACTTTTTTTCTTTACTAAGAGTAAAGTACAGTTTTGTACCTACCATAAATGTACATGTTCGAGTGTATACCCTGCTGCAGTCATCACACTCAGGTTATCCTGTCGTCAGGCGGTCCCGCAGTCGGCACGAATTCCAAAGTCTTGGTCCGGCGTCGGTTGCTGTCGCTTCTTCCCTGACGTCAGTGCGCCAGGGGTATATAAGAGGCATCCAACGCCATTTTCTTCAGTTTTTCTTACCCCAGATGTCAGGTGCCCCCCAAAAGGTGGTCAGTAGATAGTACCAATAATAAATGTTTAGCACAAACAAAACATCCCTCCAGCTATAAGCAAATACACCACAAAGGTTGTATCAGATTTTAAGGTATTGAAAGGTTTTAGTTAGGTCAGAGGGGATGGAGGGAGGGTAACCTGGACTGCAGCAGGATATACACTCGAACATCTACATTTCTGGTAGGTACAAAACTGTACTATGTTCATCGTGTTACCCTGCTGCAATCATCACACTTGGGTAGAATCCCAAAGCTAAGGATGGGAGGTGGAGTCAAACAGGATTAGAGGAGGCTAGAAGGTCCTGCAAAACTGCAGTGGCGAAGCCAGCTCTAGTCTTAGAGTAAAGTGGTAAGTGATAGTGTTTGGTGAAGGTGTGTACTGAACTCCAAGTTGCAGCTTCCAGAATATCCTTGGTTGGCACCCCCCCTGAAGAAGGCTGTAGATGTAGCTGCTGCCCTGGTAGAGTGGGGCCTTATGCTAGCAGGAACTGGTTTTCTATGGTGGGTGCAGCAAAAAAGTACAGTTTTGTACCTACCATAAATGTAGATGTTCGAGGATCCACATTGCTGCAGTCCTAACTATTGGGGTAGTCCGCTGTCCAGTCGGCCCCGGTCCAAAGTGTATATGGCTGGCGTCGGTCAAGGCGCGTTAGACCATCGTCAGGACGTCAGGGTACTAATGCGCATGACCGACGTCATATCCTCAGTCTTTTCTTGCCCCAGATGTCAGAAGACCCTAAAAAGACAAGGCCAAAACCAAAACTCCAAACATACCTGCACCAAAATATGTACAATATATACAAAATTACCAGAATACAACCTCACCTACACAACCACCCGAAACACAGAGGGGAAGGAGGGAGGATTGGACTGCAGCAATGTGGATCCTCGAACATCTACATTTATGGTAGGTACAAACTGTACTATGTTCTTCATTCCACATTGCTGCAGTCCTAACTATTGGGTAGAATCCCAAAGCAGAGGTAAGGGAGGCTGGCAAATCATAAGGAAGCAGGAGCTGACAACATGCCTTGCAAAATATAGCAAAACCAGCCCTAGACTTAGAGTAGAGAGGAAGGTGATAATGCTTAGAGAAAGTATGCACTGAACTCCAAGTAGCTGCCTCCAAAATATCCTTAGTTGCCACCCCTTAGAAATGCTGTTGAAGTGGCAGTAGCCCTAGTGGAATGAGGCCTAATCCCAGCTGGAATCTCCTTGCCATGATGGGAATAACAAAATGCAATGCAAAACCCAATCCACCTAGAAATAGTTTGTTTTGACACAGGCTTGCCCTGCGAACTCAAAGCAAAAGAAACAAACAACTGCTGAGACTGCCTAAAATCCTTAGTCCTGCTTAAATAATAACGAATTGCCTGTGTACATCTAAAGTGTGCAAAATCTTTCCCCTTTATTTTGGGGATCTGCATAAAAAGTAGGCAAATGAATAGTTTGGTTTAAAGCCACACTAGAAACCACCTTAGGCATAAAGGAAGGATTAGTACGTAATGATACCCTATCCTTATGAAAACAGAAACCCTTCTTGCAGAAGTAATGGCCAACAAAAAGCAGTCTTCCATGACAAGTATTTCAATTCAGCAGTAGCCAGGCTCAAAAGGTTGTAGAGTAAGTTTCTCCAACACAAAATTGAGATCCCAAGCAGGAGTAGGAGCTCGGGGTCTTATATTCTTTGCCTCTAAGAAATTGCTTGAACAAAGGATGTGAAAACAATGGTGGGTCACAATCATAGTGAGCTGAAATTGCTGCAGCATGAATCTTAATGGAAGAGAAAGACAAACCTTTGTCCAATAACTCAGTAAGATATTGAAGAGCCACACTCAAATTAGGCTCAGAAATCTCCAAATGCTTTGCTGCAGACCACAATAAAAATCTCTTCCATTTTTCTGACACTTTCCTTGTACTAGGTCTTCTGGCTTCCATAATCACATTTAAAACTTGTTGAGGAAGTTGAGACCTGCTGTCTTTCAAAACAGAATATGCCAGGCTGTTACATGAAGAGAGTGAAGCTTGACATTGAGCAGGTGACCGTCCGTTTGAGACAACAGCTGTGGAATCAAGGGGAAAGGCCATGGAGGCTTCCTTACCAGACTCCTCAGTAATGGGTACCAGTGCTGCGAGGCCAATCTGGAGCTATTAAAATCATCCTTGGCTTGTCTTGTCTGACCTTTAGAAGCACCTTTGGGAGAAGAGGCAGAGGTGGAAAAGCATACACATGAAGATTTTTCCAACTGAAAGAAAGAGCATCCACTTTCCAAGCTGTGTGATGAAACCTCTTTGTGCAAAACTTTGGCAGCTGGTGGTTTAGTGGAGAAGCGAACAGATCTATGTCTGGAGTTCCCCATAACACTGTCAATTTTGAAATACATGAAGATCCAGTTTCCACTGTGGGGATCCATGATTTGTCTGCTTAACACATCTGCTAAGGAGTTCTGTGCTCCCGCAGAAACCTTGCCTGAAGAGTTAGTTGCAAGCTGAGCGCAGTCTCCCATAAAATCATTGCTTGCCTGCACAATGGGTAAGAATGTGTTCCCCTTGTTTGTTGATGTACCACATGACAGTTGTGTTGTCTGTTAGAATCAACACCTGCCCTGGAAGAAGTAACTCCTTGAAAGCCATTAATGCAAACTGGACTGCTAACATCTCTTTCATGTTGATATGTAGATGCTGTAGTCTGGCAGGCCACTTGTCTTGTATCCACTTTCCATTTAGATGAGCTCCCAAGCAATGTCTGAGGCATCTGTCGTTAGAATCTGACTCGCCTCTGGCGGGGTCACAGAGAGTCCCTTGTTTAGGTGACATTCCTGAGCCCACCACAAAAATTCCTTTTGAATGCAAGGTATTATTTGAATGACAGTGTCCAAATCCTGGCAGTGCTGTGTCCATAGATTTTGAGATACCATTGCAGCTTCCTCATATGCAGTTTGGCATTGGGAAGCACCAGAATACAAGATGCCATGAACCCTAAGGCTTGAAGGACTGTCCTTGCAGTCAGCCCGGACTGAAGAGATAGTTGATGGAAGTAACTGGAAAGATTCTTTTTTGTCCGGGGTTAAAAGGCCATCTCTGCTGTATTCAGTCTCACACCCAGAAAGCACATGTCTTGAGAGGGTACTAGACTGGACTTTATTTCGCTCACAGAATACCCTAGGCATCTTAGCACTGCTATCACATATTCCAAATGCTGTAGAAGGTCTTCCTTTCTTGAGCCAGAATCAGGCAGTCGTCCAAGTAAGGATAGATTTGAATTCCTTTTAGCCTGAAGTAAGCTATCACTGGAGCCAGAACCTTTGTGAATACTCTGGGCGCAGTAGATAAGCCAAAGGGCAATGCAGAGAACTGATAATGAGAATTTCCAGCTCGAAAACGATATACTTCCTGCAACTTAGTCTTATAGGCACATGAAGGTAAGCTTCCTTGAGATCTAAAGTTACCATCCAGTGATCTTTGCCCAGCAGAGGTAAAAGCTGTTATAACGCCAATATTTTGAACTTGGGAATGTCCAGATAAGTGTTGAGGAGAGATAAATCCAAAATTGGTCTCCACGTGTTCCCCTCTTCGGGTACTAGAAAGGGCGAATAAAATAATAGGCCCCCCCTGGCATGTCTAGCAGGGCTGAATGGGATGGCTTTGAGCAAAGGAGAAATATGAGTTTTGTGCCTCTCCTCTCACGTGTTTCCCTTCGGCACTAGAACAGGCAGAATAAAATCTCTAGGCCCCTCTCTGTTACAGGAACCCTGAAAATGGCCTACGAGCCAACAGAGAAAGAAATTTGTGAGCTGTTGTAGAGGAGGAATGTCTGGCATGCCTTTGAAAGGAGGCAAGGTATGGAAATAAAACCTGTAACCGTGGTGAATGATATCAGAACCCATCTGTCTTGGGTAATTAAATCCCAATTTTCTTTGAAAAGAGACAGCCTTCCTCCCAAAGGTGCTGCCAGGCGAGAATGTACTGGGGCAGCTGAAAAGGTCATTGGGTCTGTTTATAAAGGACTGACCCCTGCCCTCACCAGAAGTATGAGCAGGTGAACTCCTGTTCTAGGCCTAAAGAACCTTGAGCTCTGCCCTACCACGCTAGACCTACCCTAGACTGGGAATCATAAGCAGGATATGTCCATCCCTTAGTAGGCCAATTTCTACTAAACTTCGGAGGCTGCACCTGCAAAAATCCTTAACAGTTTGCATAGACTTAGCCTTGTCCTCCATTTTCTTTAAAACTGCTTACCAAACAACACATCAGACTGTAAAGGAGCATCCAAAATCCTTGTCTTAACATGCTCAGCTAAATTTTGATCCCTCAACCAGGCGTGCCTCAAGAGAACAGAACCAGTGGCAGCCACCCTCGAGGAGGCCTGCACAGCATCAAAACCACACTGCAAGGAATGCTTACCCACCTGTTCAGACACATGAACTAAATCCTGCAACTCTTTACACTCAATACCTTCAGCCAGAGCATCCACCTTAGACTTCAATTGTGAAAGGAGATAATTCTGATATTTTAACATATGAAACTGACAATTCAACGCCCTCATGGCTAAAGTGGAAGAAGTATACACTTTCTTTTCCCATCTATCCAAAGCCCTTGCCTCTTTATCAGGAGGAACAGGATTTTTAACAACAGAAGCCTTCACACACCTTTAGGCCCCTGAGAGACAGTTTCGGGTCTGCCCTAGGACTCTTAAAAGATACTTATGGGCTTCAGGCACCCTATAGTACCTATCCGGTTTAACTGGGCAGGAGGCAAAGAATCAGGATTCAGGGAAGCCTCTGCAAAAACATCTTCTACCACAATAGCTAAAGGCCTATGCTGGGGTAAAACAAGAATAAGCCTCTTCCTTCCTGGATCAGAGAAATCTTGACCTTCCCATTTAAAATGCCTCATGGAATGCAGAGTCTCTGAAAATGAAAATCCTCAGGAGGCAAAGCTGAAGGAGTAGAATCATCCACATCAGAATCAGAATAAGGAGGATACTCCTGCAAGTCTTCAGCCGAAGCCTCCTAACATTGCTCAAAACTCTCAAACTCAGGTTCCACCCTAGGCCTCTTATCAGGAGGGGCATAGAACCTCTAATCATAGTAATCAAATCCTCTGCCATTTTAGCATATGCTTCTTAGGCAAAGACCCTGAAACACTCGGAGAAACCCCACTGAAGCTAAACTAGGCCTGCCTCTTAAAGAAGCCTTGGAAACAGAAGGGAGGCCCTAACCACCTTAGGAAGAGAGGGAAGAACAGCCACCTGAGAAGCCCCTTCAGCCTGGCCTACTTCCTGAGAGGACACATCCTGTAACAGTAAAGTTTCTCCCTTAGACTCCAAAGAAACTCCTGGCAGAACCTCCGCTCCACTGAGCCTTCTAAAGAACCGACGTCCGGGACTGTCGGTTCTCCTTCCACTCTAGGCTTCGCTGCTTTGTCCTTGGCGCTTTTGGCGGGCGGGCGCCGGAGCATCCGACGGCATTTTTTTATAATTACAACGCTCTTCAAAACACTAACCTGGCACAGTCTAACCTTCTAGTGCCTGATGCGCTTGTTAAATCTATCACAAGCGCAACAACAAACCCTAAAACAAAGGCCAAATAAACAAGGTATAAGTATGGTAATCCCTATGAGGTATCTGTTTCCCACAAGAAATACAGTTATCTTTTTCTGACATCCGGTTAAATACTGAGGCAAGAAAAACCAAAATATTCCCCACGGGTACTTAGCCAACTTTGATTCGGTCTGAAACTCTGACTTCAGAAACTTTCAGAACGCCAACCTGCACTCGCAAAACTGCTTCTGCATCGGACCATGCGGCAAAAGGATATGACGGTCATGCGAATGCGCTTGACCCGACGTCAGCCATATACTTTGGTATTCGGGCCGACTGGACAGCGGACTACCCCAATAGTTAGGACTGCAGCAATGTGGAATGAAGAACATCATATGCAATGTCCTGTTCTATCCATTTGGAAATGGTCTGTTTTGAGATAGCCTTTCCTTGTGATGCTGTAGCATAGGATACAAAAAGCTGGTCAGATTTTCTGGAAACCTTAGTTTTATCCAAGTAGTAACGTAGCTGCCTGTGAATGTCCAAGGAATGCAGGAGTCTTTCTCCTTTGTTCTGTGGATTTGGAAAGAAGGTGGGTAAATGGATGGTTTGATTTAGAGCCACACTGGATACCACCTTAGGCATAAAGGAGGGGTTAGTTCGTAGAGAAACTCTGTCTTGATGAAAAATGAGGAAAGGCTCCACTGCCATTAGTACCTGAAGCTCTGAGACTCTTCTGGCTGAAGTAATTGCTAGTAGCAGGGCAGTCTTCCATGATATAAACTTTAAGTCAGCTAAGAAAGCTGGTTCAAAAGGAGGTAGTGTAAGTTTTTCCAGAACAAAATTGAGGTCCCAAGTTGGTGTTGGTGCTCTCCTGGGAGGCCTAATGTTTTTGGCCCCTCTGAGAAACTGCCTTAGAAGTGGATGTGAAAATAAGGGAGGATCCGTGTTGTAGTGAGCTGAAATAGCTGAGGCGTGGATTTTAATAGATGAAAAAGAAAGCCCTTTGTGTAACATCTCAGTTAAATATTGTAGAATCTGAGGTATGTCCGGCTGAAGGGTATTTTGGCCTTTAGCTTGGTTCCAGGCGCAAAACCTTTTCGATTTGTCTGAGTAGGCTTTCCTGGTGCTGGGCCTCCTGGCTTCCAGAATAACATCCATAACAGCTTGTGAAAGAGGAGCTGGCTGGTGGTTTAGGTGATTTGCCATGCAGCCAAATTTAAGATTTTGAGCTGGCTGTGTAGAATCTGACTGTCTTGCTGTGTGAGCAGATGAGTAATTTGTGGTAAAATCCATGGTGGGCCCTGGGCCATATTCCTTAATAGTGGGTACCAGTGCTGGCGTGGCCAGTCTGGGGCAATGAGTATCATTCGGGGTCTCTCCATCCTGACTTTCAGCAGCACCTTTGTGAGAAGGGGCAATGGAGGGAAGGCATATACTGTCAGCATTTTCCAACTGAATGAGAGTGCATCCACTTTCCAAGCTTGATGGTGAAATGTCCTTGTACAAAATTTTGTTAGCTGATAGCTTTGGGGGCTGGCAAACAGGTCTATATCTGGGTGCCCCCATTTTTGAGTTATCATTGCAAATACTTGTGGATCCAGTTTCCACTTGTGGGGATCCATTATGTTTCTGCTTAGGTCGTCTGCCAATGTGTTCTTTTTTCCTGGCAGGAATTGAGCTTGTAATTGAACTTGGTAAGCCAGTGCTGTGTTCCACAAGGTCATTGCTTGCCTGCATAGAGGGTAGGAGTGTGTACCCCCTTGTTTGTTTATGTACCACATTACTGTGGTGTTGTCTGTCCTTATTGTAAGCTGTCCTGGATGTAAGAGGTCCTTGAAGGCTGTCAGGGCATTCTGTACAGCTAGCACTTCTTTTAGATTGATGTGCAGATTCCTTTGATCTGCAGTCCATACGCCTTGAACGCACTGTCCTGCCATGTGTGCCCCCCAGGCATAGTCCGATGCATCTGTTGTCATAGTTTGCCTGGCTGGGGGTAAGGTGAAAGGCTGACCCTTGTTGAGGTGACATGCCTGTGACCACCATAGGAACTCCTGTTGAAGGCAGGGAATGAGAGGTATCATTGTTTACAAGCTGTGGCTGTGTTGAGTCCATACGCTTTTTAGGTACCATTGTAATTTCCTCATACGCAGTTTTGCAAATGGTATTAGTAGTATGCAAGATGCCATGAAGCCCAAGGCCTGCAGAATTTTTCTTGCAGGGCGTTGGGTCTTTGTTGCCATTGTTTTGAAGTATTGAGTTAGTTGTAGTTGTTTGTCTGGAGTCAGATAAGCCATCTGGGCCGTTGTATTCAAGCTGGCACCCATGAATGTCATATTTTGTGAGGGCACTAGTTTTGATTTCTTTTTGTTTACTGTGTACCTTAGGCAACTTAGAAGATGTTTTACAAAAGCCAGATGTTGTAAGAGAATGTCTTTGCTTTCTGCTTGGATAAGGCAGTCATCCAGGTATGGGTATATTTGAATTCCTCTTTGTCTGCAGTATGCAATTACTGCTGCCAGGCATTTTGTGAAGACCCTGGGCGCAGTAGACAAGCCAAAGGGCAGTGCAGAGAATTGGTAATGGGTTGAACCTGCAATGAAACGGAGGTATCTTCTGCAATTTTGTCTGATAGGGACATGCAGGTATGCCTCCTTGAGGTCCAACGTTACTAGCCAAGCTTTCTTGCCCAACATGGGAAGAAGCTGCTGTAGTGTTAGCATCTTGAATTTGGGTACTTGCAAGAAGGTGTTTAGAATTGAAAGGTCCAGAATGGGTCTCCAAGCATTGTCCTTTCTGGGGACTAGAAAGAGCCTTGAGTAAAATCCTTGGCCTTGCTCCTGTGTAGGTACCAGTTGAATGGCTCTCATGTCCATGAGAGCTGTAATTTGTTTTTGTGCCTCTGCCCATTGATTTTGTGGCAGGTTTGGCATTCCTTTTATCCTTGGCAATGTGTGGAATGGAATCTGTATCCTTGTGAGATAATGTCTAGGACCCATTTGTCCTTTGTGACGATGCACCAGTTGTCTGCAAAAAGTGCTATTTTTTCTCCCAAGCTAGCTGCCAAGAGAGGTTTGCTTGGCAGTTTGAGGTTTAAGTCATTGTGTTTGCCTTCTAGTAGTTTGAGACCTGTCTTTTCCTCCCTTCTGTGTTGCAGTGCCTCATTGTCGAGGTTTGTAAGGGATTTGTGCTTGTCCTCTGCCCCTTGGGCACCTGTATTTACTCCTCTGTGGTCTGTCAGAAGCTGGAAAGGACCAATTTTTTGTTGGCCAATTTCTGCTGAAGCATGGGGGCTGTACCTGTAAGAAATCTTTGACCGTCTGCATAGATTTTGCTTTATCCTCCATTTTCTTTAAAATCTCTTCTGCTTTAACCCCAAATAAGAAATCTTGCTGTAAGGGTGCATCTAGTAACTTTGCTTTAGCATTATCAGGCAGAGTTTGTTCCTTTAATCAAGCATGCCTAAGTATAACAGACCCAGTAACAGCTGCTCTACAGGAAGCTTCCAAGGAATCAAATCCACATTGTAAAGTATGTTTGCCCACCTGTTCAGCTGCATGCAACAGATCCTGCATTTCCTTGAATTCAGACTGTTGAGGGTGTGTGCTCATCTTTTGTTTTATTTGAGACATTAGGAATTGCTGGTATTTAAGCATGTGAAATTGACAATTTAGTGCTCTCATAACTAGAGTAGCTGAGGTGTAAACCTTCTTCCCCCACCTATCTAGTGCTCTGGAGTCCCTTTCAGAGGGTACAGGATTTTTAGCCATAGAAGCCTTAGCCCCTTTGGGACCCTGGGAGATTGTCTCTGGATCAGCAACAGGGCTTTTGTAAAGGAATTTGTGTGAGTCAGGCACTCTATAGTATCTATCTGGTTTGGCTGGAGCAGGAGGCCGAGAATCTGGATTTAGACTAGATTCTAAGTAAACATCATCCACAATGTCTAAAACTAGGGGGATAGCAAGTGGTCTGTGCTGGGGGAGTAAAAGAAACTCTCAGAGCCTTTTCTTTGAGTCGGAGTAGTCCTGACCTTCCCAGTGGAAATGTTCCCTCATGGTATGTAAGGTTTCCCCAAAGGAATAGTCTTCAGGGGGAGAAGCTGAGGGAATGGAATCTTCAGCATCAGAATCTTCATAAGGAGGAAAGGAGTAATCTTGTTCCTCAGAGGAGCCTGAGGAAATAGACACTTGATCAGAGGAGGCATAATCCTCCTCTTGTCTAAGCCTTTTGTCGGGGTGGGGAACCCCTGATTAAAGAAATCAAATCTTCAGCTATTTTAAGCATCTGTTTCTTAGGCATGGGGCCTTGAACTGGAGACTGAAGTGCAGTCTTTTTTGGTTTTAGAGGAGTCTTAAGCTTAGCATAAGATTTTATGGTGAGAGTAGTCGGTCTGAAGACACCTTCTGAAACCGAAGGTGTTTCTACAGCACCGGCTTCTCCTTCTGCAATGTCGTCGGCAGGGCCTAAAGAAAATGGCTGCATTGGCCTAGAACTCTCTGCTAGAGAATCCGAAGCGGTCTGGGGTTCCAATTCTGCAGTAGCCAGGGGCTGTGTAGGCGCCTCACTGAAAACCGGAGAACCGGCGACCGGCCCAGCCGAGGCCTCGGAGCCTGGCTTGGATCTAGGCTGCCTGTCTTTATCTTTGCGTTTTTTATACACGCCGGTAGTCGGTTGCTCTGACGGCGTAGTGTAATTAAATTTCCTACCGAAGTAGTGTCGTGCAAAATCAAAGTGTTGCTTTATAGTTCGCTTATTAAACCTAGCACAAAACCGACAACCAGTGACATCGTGGTCTGGGCCTAGGCAAGGTATACAATAAGAATGAAAGTCCTTATGAGGTATTTGCTTCCCACAAGAAATGCAATTGTTAACTTTTTCTGACATCGGACTGAGGCAAGAAAAGGTTCCCCAACAGGGTACTTAGCTTTGAAGACTTCGGACTGAAACTCGATTCGAAAATCTCAGGTGTTGGCCGACCGGCACTTGCGAACTGCTTCTGCTTCGGGCACCGCGCGGCAAGAAAGACTGAAGAAAATGGCGTTGTATGCCTCTTATATACCCCTGGCGCACTAACGTCAGGGAAGAAGCGACAGCAACCGACGCCGGACCAAGACTTTGGAATTCGGGCCGACTGCGGGACTGCCTGACGACAGGATAACCCGAGTGTGATGACTGCAGCAGGGTAACACGATGAACATCACCTCTTTCCTTTAAACTTTCAGCTAAATAGATAATCACTTCTCTCATTCATTCTTTATTTTAGATGTTATAATAATATACTCTGCATATGACATTATAACTGGAATTTTAACTTCCATTTGAATTTTGTAATTTGCATTCTTCATTTTCTGATTAACTTCTCTAAGCACTGTATCCATGACAAAGTAAAATTATCTTTATATTTTCTTTTAAAAGTAATACAACATTCTGACCAATTAACATAAAATGCTTTCATGGCACTATGGTCCTTCCAAAAAGTACAGTTTTGTACCTACCATAAATGTAGATGTTCGAGGATCCCCATTGCTGCAGTCCTTACTATTGGGTATAGTCCGCCTCCAGTCGGCCCGAATACCAGAGTATAAGGCTGACGTCGGTCAGGGCGCATTAGCCTGGCGTCACGTCAGGGTACTAATGCGCATGACCGACGTCATATCCTCAGTCTTTTCTTGCCCCAGATGTCAGAAGACCCTAAAAAGACAAGGCCCAAAATACCTGCACCAAAAATATGTACAATATATACAAGAATATATACAAAAATATAAGCATGTAACCTCACCTACACAACCACCCCTAAACACAGAGGGAAGGAGGGAGGAGTATTGGACTGCAGCAATGGGGATCCTCGAACATCTACATTTATGGTAGGTACAAAACTGTACTATGTTCTTCGTTCCCCATTGCTGCAGTCCTTACTATTGGGTAGAATCCCAAAGCAGAGGAAAGGGAGGCTGGCAAATCATAAAGAAGCAGGAGCTGACAACATGCCTTGCAAAACAGCTGTGGCAAAACCAGCCCTAGACTTAGAGTAGATAGGAAGGTGATAATGCTTAGAGAAAGTATGCACTGAACTCCAAGTAGCTGCTTCCAAAATATCCTTAGTTGCCACCCCCCTTAGAAATGCTGTTGAAGTGGCAGCAGCCCTAGTGGAATGAGGCCTAATCCCAGCTGGAATCTCCTTGCCATGATGGGAATAACAAAATGCAATGCAAAAGCCAATCCACCTAGAAATAGTTTGTTTTGACACAGGCTTGCCCTGTGAACTCAAAGCAAAAGAAACAAACAACTGCTGAGACTGCCTGAAATCCTTAGTCCTGCTTAAATAATAACGCAATTGCCTGTGTACATCTAAAGTGTGCAAAATCTTTTCCCCTTTATTTTGGGCTCTGCATAAAAACTACGCAAATGAATAGTTTGGTTTAAAGCCACACTAGAAACCACCTTAGGCATAAACGAAGGATTAGTGCGTGATACCCTATCCTTATGGAAAATCAAAAATGGCTCTACTGCCATAAGGGCCTGCAACTCAGACACCCTTCTTGCAGAAGTAATAGCCAACAGAAAAGCAGTCTTCCATGACAAGTATTTCAATTCAGCAGTAGCCGCAGGCTCAAAGGTTGTAGAGTAAGTTTTCCAACACAAAATTGAGATCCCAAGCAGGAGTAGGTGCTCTACGTGGGGGTCTTATATTCTTTGCTCCTCTAAGAAACTGCTTGAACAAAGGATGCGAAAACAATGGTGGGTCACAATCATAGTGAGCTGAAATTGCTGCAGCATGAATCTTAATGGAAGAGAAGGACAAACCTTTGTCCAATAACTCAGTAAGATATTGAAGAGCCACACTCAAATTAGGCTCAGAAACCTGCAAATTCTTTGCTGTACTCCAAAATAAAAATCTCTTCCATTTTTCTGCGTACACTTTCCTTGTACTAGGTCTTCTAGCTTCCATAATCACATTTAAAACTTGTTGAGGAAGTTGAGACCTGCTGTGTTTCAACACAGAATATGCCAGGCTGTTAGATGAAGAGAGTGAAGCTTGACATTGAGCAGATGACCATCCTTCTGAGATAACAGATGAGAAATCAGAGGTAAAGGCCATGGAGGCTTCCTTACCAGACTCCGTAGTAGTGGGTACCAGTGTTGCGAGGCCAATCTGGAGCTATCAAAATCATCCTTGGCCTGTCTTGTCTGACCTTTAATAGTACCTTTGGAAGAAGAGGCAGAGGAGGAAAGGCATACACATGAAGGTTTTTCCAACTGAAAGACAGAGCATCCACTTTCCAAGCTGTGTGATGAAACCCCTTTGTGCAATACTGTGGCAGCTGGTGGTTTAGAGGAGAAGCGAACAGATCTATGTCTGGAGTTCCCCATGACACTGTCAATTTTTGAAATACATGAAGATCCAGTTTCCACTCGTGGGATCCATGATTTGTCTGCTTAACACATCTGCTAAGGAGTTCTGTGCTCCGCAGAAACCTTGCCTGAAGAGTTAGTTGCAAGCTTAGCAGTCTCCCATAAAATCATTGCTTGCCTGCATAGAGGATAAGAATGTGTTCCCCTTGCTTGTTGATGTACCACATGACAGTTGTGTTGTCTGTTAGAATCAACACCTGCCCTGGAAGAAGTAACTCCTTGAAAGCCATTAATGCAAACTGGACTGCTAACATCTCCTTCATGTTGATATGTAGATGCTGTAGTCTGGCAGGCCACTTGTCTTGTATCCACTTTCCATTTAGATGAGCTCCCAAGCAATGTCCGAGGCATCTGTCGTTAAAATCTGACTCGCCTCTGGCCGGGTCACAGAGTCCCTTGTTTAGGTGACATTCCCGAGCCCACCACAAAATTCTTTTTGAAGGCAAGGTATTATTTGAATGACAGTGTCCAAATCCTGGCAGTGCTGTGTCCATACATTTTGAGATACCATTGTAACTTCCTCATATGCAGTTTGGCATTGGGAAGCACCAGAATACAAGATGCCATGAACCCTAATGCTTGAAGGACTGTCCTTGCAGTCAGCACGGACTGATGAGATAGTTGATGGAAGTAAAGTGACAGACTCTTTTGTTTGTCCGGGGTTAAAAGGCCATCTGGGCTGCTGTATTCAGTCTCACACCCAGAAAGCACATGTCTTGAGAGGGTACTAGACTGGACTTTATTTCGTTCACAGAATACCCTAGGCATCTTAGCACTGCTATAACATATTCCAGATGCTGTAGAAGGTCTTCCTTTTCTTGAGCCAGAATCAGGCAGTCGTCCAAGTAAGGATAGATTTGAATTCCTTGAAGCCTGAAGTAAGCTATCACTGGAGCCAGAACCTTTGTGAATACTCTGGGTGCAGTAGATAAGCCAAAGGGCAATGCAGAGAACTGATAATGAGAATTTCCAGCTCGAAACCGCAGATACTTCCTGCAACTTAGCCTTATAGGCACATGAAGGTAAGCTTCCTTGAGATCTAAAGTTACCATCCAGTGATCTTTGCCCAGCAGAGGTAAAAGCTGTTGTAACGTCAACATCTTGAACTTGGGAATGTCCAGAAAAGTGTTGAGGAGAGATAAATCCAAAATTGGTCTCCACGTGTTCCCCTTCTTTGGTACTAGGAACAGGCGAGAATAAAATCCTAGGCCCCTTTCTGATACAGGGACTGGCTGAATGGCCCCATCTGGAGTAACTGAGAAACTTGCTTGTGAGCCTCCTTTCTTTGTGGAGGAACGTCTGGCATGCCTTTGAAAGGGGCATTGTATGGAAATAAAATCTGTAACCGTGGTGAATGATATCCAACACCCATTTGTCTTGAGTAATTAAATCCCAATTTTCTTTGAAAAGAGACAGTCTTCCTCCCAAAGGAGCTGCCAGACGAGAATCTACTGGCAGCTGAAAAGACAGGTCATTGGGTCTGTTTACGAAAGGACTGACCCTGCCCTCACCAGAAGTCTGAGCAGGTGAACTCCTGTTCTAGGCCTAAAAGAACCTTGAGCCCTGCCCCTACCACGTCTAGACCTACCCCTAGACTGGGAATCATAAGCAGGATATGTCCACCCCTTAGCAGGCCAATTTCTACTAAACTTGTGGCTGCACCTGCAAAAATCTTTAACAGTTTGCATAGACTTAGCTTTGTCCTCCATTTTCTTTAAAACTGCTTCCACAGGCGATCCAAACAACACATCAGACTGTAAAGGAGCATCCAAAATCCTTGTCTTAACATGCTCAGCTAAATTCTGATCCTTCAACCAGGCATGCCTGCGAAGAACAGAACTAGTAGCAGCCACCCTCGAGGAGGCCTGTACAGCATCAAAACCACATTGCAAAGAATGCTTACCCACTTGTTCAGACACATGAACCAAATCCAGCAACTCTTTACACTCAATACCTTCCGCCAAAGCATCCACCTTAGATCTTAATTGTGAAAGGAGATAATTCTGATATTTTAGCATGTGAAACTGACAATTCAAACTCTCATGGCTAGAGTGGAAGAAGTATACACTTTCTTTCCCCACCTATCCAAAGCCCTTGCCTCTTTATCAGTGGGAACAGGATTTTTAACCACAGAAGCCTTAACACCTTTAGGCCCTTGAGAAATAGTTTCTGGGTCCGCCCTAGGACTCTTAAACAAATACTTATGAGCTTCGGGCACCCTATAATACCTATCAGGCTTAACAGGAGCAGGAGGCAAAGAGTCAGGGTTCAGGAAAGCCTCTGCAAAAACATCTTCCACCACATTCAACACAGGAGGAATAGCTAAGGGCCTATGCTGGGGTAAAAACAAGAATTCCCTAAGCCTTTTCCTGGAATCAGAGTAATCCTGGCCTTCCCATTTAAAGTGCTCCCTCATGGAATGCAGAGTCTCTGAAAATGAGAAATCCTCAGGAGGAGAAGCTGTAGGAGTGGAATCATCCACATCAGAATCAGAATAAGTAGGATACTCCTGCAAGTCTTCCGCAGAAGACTCTGAAGCCTCTGAACACTGTTCAAAACTATCAAACTCCGGTTCCACCCTAGGCCTCTTATCAGGCGGGGGCATAGAACCTCTAATCATAGTAATCAAATCTTCTGCCATTTTAAGCATATGTTTCTTAGGTACAGAACCCGAAATGCTAGGAGAAGCCCCCACAGAAGCTAAAGTAGGCCTACCTCTCAAAGAAGTTTTGGCAACAGAAGGAGAGGCTCTAACTACCTTGGGAAGAGAGGAAAGAACAGTTACCTGAGAAGCCCCCTCAGCCTGGCCTACCTCCTGAGAAGGCACATCCTGTAACAGTAAAGTTTCTGCCTGAGACTCCATGGAAACACCTGGCAAAACCTGTGGCTCCACAGAGCCTTCTAAAGAACCGACGTCCGGGACTGCCGGTTCATCAACCCTAGGCTTCGCTGTTTTGTCCTTGCGCTTCTTGGCGGAGCATCCGGCATTTTATAATTGCAACGCTTCCCAAACACTAACCTGGCACAGTCTAACCTCCTCTTAATAGTGCGTTTGTTAAACCTAGCACAAGAGCGGCAACCAACAACGTCGTGCTCAGGCCCTAAACAAGGTATACACAAGGTATGGTAATCCCTATGAGGTATCTGTTTCCCACAAAAAATACAGTTATTCACTTTTTCTGACATCCGGTTAAATACTGAGGCAAGAAAAAACCAAAATGTTCCCCAACGCCAACTCTGTTTGGTCTGAAACTCCGGTTGGAAATATTTCAGAACGCCAACCTGCACTCGCAAAATGCTTCTGCATCGGACCATGCAAAAGACTGAGGATATGACGGTCATCATGCGTTAGTACCCTGACGCGTCAGTCTAATGCGCCCTGACGCCAGCCTTATCTCTGGTATTCCGACTGGACGCGGACTATACCGCAATAAGAACATCTTATTAACATCTTTCTTTCCTTTTTCATTCTATTCCTTTTCATTTACTCTTTTTATACCCTTTCCTATCTTAAGATCTTTATCATGATGTATTTTCACTGGTGACTCAGGCCTTATTAAAGAATTAATTTCAAGAGAATGGGAAAGGTTTGTACAGATTACTGATTTACCATTGAAAAATAAAATTCCTTTAAAATTTGTTTATCGTAGGGATTTGAACTTTAAACAAATGTTTGAATTTGGTTCATCCCTACCGAAGTGTACATCTTCCCGTGGATTAGGGACATACAAATGTGTTTTTTGTTCTCAGTGTCCCCATATTATTAATAAGAATTCAGTACATTTAGTGGCCAGGGATAGACTTTTAACTAGCAGGGGCGTATTCAGCTGCAATAGTAGTGGGTTAATTTACCTTGCCACATGTAGTCAATGCACCTCCTTCTACATAGGGAAGACAGAAAGAAAACTTAAGTGCAGAATTTATGAACATTTATATGAAATAAGAAAACAGAATAGTAATAATGCACTATTTAGACACCAAAAAATCTGTTCTAAGGCAGTATTCTCTTTCTTTGTATTGGAATCAGTCCCTATGGATTTAAGGGGTGGCATGTGGGAGGACAAGCTGGAATACAAAGAGTTATATTGGCAGCTAATTTTGGATGCGAATAAGCCCCCAGGCTTGAATGATTTTTTATCTATTAAACCAGTTCTTAACTTGAGGTCTGCCAAACTGTGAATTGAAAATTTGTATGTAATTTTTAAGAGTGTCACTAGATGGCAGTAAGTGAATTGGATGTGAATGGGATGTGTATTCAAGTTCACTTTTTTTAGTTAATGTCTACTATTTTATAGTTTTTTATAAGCATTAATATATTTATCATGAATTTTAAAATTCCTATTAAATATGCATTATACTGAGAAGGTTTTAGTATAAAGTTGATGAGTTTCACTATGTGAATGTTGTTATAGTTTGGTGAATTTATGTGCATTAATCGTGTAATTAAGTGGTTTCATTTTATTGGTTGGACAATTATTCTTCTAATCAAGTATGTTATATAACTGATTGCTTTTACTGTTGACTTATTATTCTGATGGAAAAGTTGGCCGAAAATGTATTGATTTGTTTGCGTTATGAAATAGTTCCTCTTGGACCTGGGTGTTCTCATTTGTGTATTTTCGAGCACTGCTGGCCCTTTACTGGAGTTTCTAAGCGAATTTTTTTGGGTTCCAAGTGATATTTATTCGCTTTTCATCTCCATGATGTATTTTCAACCATATTGCCAAACTACCTGAGAAACATTGCAAAAATTTCTTCTTCCATTATAGGTATTCCTTCTGATATTAAAAAACAATCTCAATTTCAGGTTTTAAAGTACCTCTCCTGTAAGTTTATACTTTTTTCCATATAGCCAATTTTCCACATTTTATTGCTTCCATCACTTTTTAAATATGTTTTATTTCTACTTTCCCTTAAATCACAACTGAAACTTCCTGCAATTATTATATTTACAGAGGATGCAGACACTGAGACCACTGGGCTTGAAGAAGCCACTGTAAAATTTTCATATAGAAACAAGCAAAGCGAATCATTAGATTTGAAAAAGCCTGAGACCCAGGACTCTCACAGCTGAAGCAGCAGCAGGAGTAATGCAGTGCAGAAGTGACTGGCTAGCCACTCTTCAGGTTTGAAGTCTTTCCTGTGGCACAAAAATATGCCCAGTTAGAGACAAAGACTGAAAAGGTAATTACTGGCTTTGATTAGTGACTCTATCAAGGGGGCAGCCAGAAGCCAGTCTTCCAGGTACAGAAAGATTCTGTACCCTATGAGTCATACATGGGCTGATATGATGGTCATGCATTTGGGGGCTGTGGTGAGTCCAAATGGCAGGACCCTGAACTGATAGTGATTGGCTCCTATAAAGAAGCACCAGTACTTCCTCAACTCCTGCACATTTTTATAAGAAGGCAGGCATTACGGAAATCTAAGAAGCACATCTAATCATTCACCCTGATATACAGCAGAATCAACTGCACCGTGACCATCTTGAAGCAGGTAATTCAAATGTATCTGTTTAGGAGACGTAGGTCCAAAATTGACCTGAGGTCACAAGTTTTCTTGGAAACCAAGAGAAACCTGAGCTTGTCTGGTCTGATGGGACCTCTTAGACTGCTCTTTTTTCTGAGAACAGAGTTTATCTCTGTTTGAGTCGCTTTTCCCTGAATGGGTGGAGCATCTTGCAATGTTCTGGTGGGTTAGGGTGGAGAAAGGAAAAAGGGAATGTGACAGCCTCTAAATAAAATCCCACTTACTAACCTGGGCTATGTGATGGCCCACCACACAGAAGAATGGAGGGAGAGACATCCCCCAAGTACCTCCAGAGTGGGGCAATCAAGCAGACCTTCAGGGATACTGTTGCTTACCATCTGAAAAGGGACTGTGGCATAACTGCTTTCGTAGGCCCACTGTGGGCTGGCTTCCATTTAAGGGCTTGCCTCTGCCATAGCCTCATCTGCCAGAAGGTGAATCGAACCGTTGACATTTTGACTTTGTAAACTACAAAGACTCAGGCCCTTTTTGGTTCCTGGTATATGATCTCTTTATGGCCCTGAACTTTACTCCAATGGCAGAAAGAATTTCACTATCTTGAGCACACTTCTGTGTTCTTTCCTCAACTAAGGAACAAAATAGGGATGATCAATCAAAGGGAGGGTTAATGAGGTTGAAGTTACATGCAAAGTTGCGTAGGCACACGTGCATTTTGTCTCATCACTATGACAGATCCGTCTGCTCTAGTTGTTCCATCAGCCACATTATGCATCAGAAGCATGAAGAAGTTAGTTATGTTGAACATAGTACTGTCTCAAGCTCTCTAGTACTGTCTATTGTAAGAGGGTTCCTCAGAGTTGATAAGGCTTGTTGAGCTACAGCTCTCTGGAAACTGTTCATGTGTATGGTGCAGTTCAGGGCCCGTAGTAAGACAGTGCCCGAAGAATGCACTTGTTTCCCTAGTCTATCCACTGCCATAGACTACTTGTAAGGTGGGTGAATGGAAGAGGCATCTTCGGAGAGCTCTTTTTTTTTTGTTGCTGCCACCACAATGATGGAGTCTATGTTCAGGATTTGGGACCAATATGGTTCATCTTTTGCAAGGTGACAAATCCTGTCCAGTTTTCTGGGAATATTTTGCAGTTGTCTGTCTCCTCCCATGACCTCCTGACTGCAAGACATATTAACTTGCCTGCTGGAGGCAGCAGTCAGGATGTAGATGGTGCTGAGCCATTAGCCTCAATTAGAACCATCTCATTCTGAGATGGGGATCTACAGGCCAAGTTCCCCTCTGGCGCATTAACTGTGAAATCTCATCAAATGACCTATCCTCCTGAAGGGATTGTGGATAACCTTATTGGTCCTTTTGAGATGGAATTTGCAGTGGGAAACTCTAAGGGGAATTCTAGCTCCTTCCTCTTGCACATCCTCTTTTTGTAATGTCAAGCCATGAGCTATCTGTTCCTCAGAGGACCTCTGCTGCTGTTGAACAGGAGGATTAAGGCTCATAGTCTGGATCTGACCTGTGGGCACTTGAGGAGAAGTAGTTAAGATAGACAAGAGTCTTAGGGTTGAAATGTGCCTGAAGAAACCTGTGGTTAGGTTCTAATAGTAGAACCAACCATCTTCCCCAGCAAGTAAAAAGCTGATGCCCCTGGTTGGATCTGAATAGCTAACTTTAACTGTTGGTCCTGAACCTCCCTTTGGAGACACAACTATAATCTTAGGAGAAAACTCAGAGATCATGAGACTGGATGGCTCTAATGAAGGTACTGAAACCAATGAATCCAGAGCTGAAGACTCCGAGAGGAGCAACAGAGCCAAAGCTAGGTGCAAAGCCAGTGTTGAGGCCATCAGATCAATTCCTCAGTCTTGTCACTGTCTCCACTCCAACAAGGGTAGAGCCAAAGAAAGTCAGATCAATATACCTTGATGCCAACACTAGAGTAGGAGTCTAAATTGAGGGCACTGGTTCCAGGGGCAGGGAGTGATCTTAAGGCACTGGAGCCAAAGCATCGACCTTTAAAGGAACCATAACTAGGGAAAAATGGGTGAATCTGGCCACCTTAGGTACCAATGAGGACTGAAAGACTCCCATCTCTATCTGGGTCCTTAAGAACTTTTACGTCAAGTGGTCCAAATCTGCTTCAGAAGCACTCTTGCAGGACCTGAAGGACCTGTCTGAAAGCAATGATGAAAGTCTAGAAGGGGGTCACTGTTCAGATCTGTCCATTGAAAATTTTTCTCTTTTCTTTTCTGTGGGAGACATGTAAAATAATTGAGTCCAGTGGCATCAGTGTACTTGTACTTGGAACCCTGAAAACATACCCTATTTTGCCACCAGCAATGATAAGAATGTTTTATTCATACCCTTCATTTTCACCAGTGGAGATAAGAATAGGTTTTGTTCTTCCTTCATTGAGCCTTGCAATATTGCAATGAAGTGTGAATTCTGCATAAATGACGAAGATGCATAAAAATACCTCTCATGCCAAGGAATGAAGAATGCAGAAGCTTCTACTTTCCTCCTTGCCTGGCTGACCCGAGCAGACAAGGGCAAGAACCACATTCTTCTCACTAAATACAGTAAAACTCTAGAAACAAAATAAAAATCAAAGCCACAAATAAACTAAAAACAGCCAGGAAAGAAAGACGAGATCCACAAAATCCTGTTATTTAGGGCTTTCGTTTTTAATAAAAACTTCTTCAGAATACACATACATAGTAAACTAAACCCTTTTTATACAAATACACGCCTTCATAGTTAATGACATCATAATTAAATTACTTAAATTGAATTCAATTACTACAGCCCCATTAAGATATCTAAAACATTAAATACATTGTTTTAAACGATATTACAATAAAAAAACCTTAGAAAATACACTATGTTTTGTTCAGATCATAAAAATCCTTAATTTATTATACTTTTATTCAAAAATAACCTTCAGATTTTAATCTAAGAGTGGAACTGATAGATGTATTCATGTTTAAACCTGGAAATGATGTTGCATTAGTTTTTAACTGCCATCTTAGTTCCCTATTTTCCAAAAAATCATTAAGGGGACCACCTCTAATCTCCAACTGTAACTTGTTCTAATACTGAAAATCTAAAATCATGTCCCTCATTATTAATAATGTGCACTGCCAGAATATTTTTTAAATCTTGTTTTTTAATATCATAGGAATGTTGATACATTCTGCTCCTAAGAGCATTAATAGTCTTCCCGATATAAAAACGCTTCAGTGAGGGAGGACGAACAGTTTTCCCCTAATGGAAGCATACCTAACAGCAATTTAACCTACAATGGACGGAAAACCCTAAGCCAGTGGCTAGAATGGGACTGTAAATGGGGTATTACACCATCTAAACATCGGGACAACAATGGCTCATTTCAGGAGCAGCTTAACGACCTGGAAAGTTTAACATTTGAATATCGAAAATTGCAGTTGGAAAATAGTTATCTACGCGAATGTAAACGGAGAGAACTTGTGCCAAAAGGACTCCGATTATGGCGATATCCGTCAGGTTTGGTTAAAAACTCAGAACTTCATGTGGAACTGATTGCACTATTTAACCGACATGGTTGTGAACTTTTGGACTGCCTTATTACTGATAATGATAAAAAAATGGTAAAATTAAATGACAGAATTAAACAAGTGAATAATATTTTACAATCTGACTTATTATTCGAGTTTAACAAAGTCAAGTTTGATAATATATTTAAGAATGTTGATCAGTTTATTATAGATTTAAAGTACAAAAAAGAAAAAAAGCTTAGAAGGGATGAAAAGGAGTATGCTGAACAGAGAGCATACCCCCCACCCCCTTTAAGTCATAAGAAGGTTTCTAATAACTATAACCAGTACCAGGACTATAGCCATGTATCTGATGGGGAACCTGGTGATGTTAATGGTTTTAATGATGATGAAAATATCTTTGGTTTGGACCCTTTAGAGTTTCCCCCTCTGAGGAGATCCGAAAGGATCAGGAACCAGAGGGGAAGGGGACAACATCATTCAACTACAACAACAGAGGCAGGAGGGAGAATGTATTAGATATGTTTGAAAGCCTCTTCTTGGAAAATGGTTTTACAGATATAAATACACTGAACACAGTGAATGACTTGCTTGAAGCTCCATGTGTTTTAAGGGACACCATAGATACCTCTGTTCAGATTATTACCAATAGTAATGGTGACTTCAAAATGTATAATTATAGTGACTGCATATTGGACAAAAGTATAGCAAATATTTCTGAAAGAGGCTTGTTTTTTGTGCCAAGTAAAAAAGGGTCTGTAGATGAAGCATTAATAGATTTAAAGATGTATGCAAGAAAGCTGAATTTGTATGAAAATAATACAAATAAGAATAAAAAAGTATGCACAAAAACATGGAAAGAATGAGTATATGGTATGAAAAATAGGCAGGAAGAAGAAATGTTAATGACTATAAAGGAGGTGGTTTATAACACTACCCAGGAAAGAGAAGTTGGAAAAAATAATAGGGTATAATGTACAGAGGCAGCAGCTATTTTGGAACATTTGACAAACACTAGGCAGGATTTCTTGCCAGGTCGAAAAATTAACAGTTCTCAGATAGCAACATTTGATGCATCTCTGATGGTTGTTAATGCTTGGAGTATTAATCATAAAGGTTTTTATTGGAAAATTTGCTATGTTTACACAAGAGTGATGTTCTTGTTTGTGAAACATGGTTAAAGAACAATGAGTGGAAACCAATTATGTCAGGGTATACATGTTTTTACTGTAACAGACAGTAAAATAGGGGTGTTATGATAGGGATTAAAGACAGTTATGAGACCTTTGATTTTGATTATCACATGTTTAATGATAACACCAATACTATACACTGTGTAACTATGATAAAAAAGACAACCCTGGAACATATAATGATTGTTGGAATGTATAGACCACCAAAGTGCTGATGACCTAGAGGAATTCATACATTTCTTGCATGAAACACAGGCTAGATGAATAATATTAGCTGGATACTTAAATTTACCAGAAACAGACTGGAATAATATTGATTCAACTACATTAGTATGAAATTATTCACAATGCATGTTCAGGAACAATTGCTTCAGACTGTAAAAAAAAAAAGAACGACCAGGAAATGGAACATATTAGACATTGTTTGTGTTCCTAAAGAAATTACTGTAACTTCAAGTCAAGTTTTATCACCTCTGATGTGCAGTGGTCATGTGGCTATAAAGGTTAATTTGTCGATAGATAACTCTGCCAAACTGAAATCTAAATCAATACACACACACAAGATTAATTACAGATTATATGGAAGCAAAACAGTCACTATGTAAAACTAACTGGAGTGATGTGTTTAGTGGAAAAACTGCAGATGGAATGTGGAAAGTTTTGAAACAGAAATTGTTTGAATGCAAAAAATAAAAAAAATATTTAACATCAGGATCTAGGCATACAACATCATGGCAATATATATTTCCATAAGAACAAGATACCTGCTTAAGATGAGAGACAAAAAAATGTAAGAAATGGAAGAGAGGTTGAACTACAATTTTGAAAACTGAAATAAACAAGCTGGACAAACTAGGTATAGTGTGAGACAAAATCAAGAAAATTTTGAATAAAATGTATAAAAAGATATTGAGCATAACAGGAAACCTTTTTCTAGATACATGAGATGTAGAAGGAGTAAAGGCATACAAATTGATAAATTGTGTGAAGATTCTAAAACGTATTCTTAGTCACAACAGGTCAGAGACATATTTACAAAATCTTATGCAAAACAGTTTGGCTCCACAAATGGGGCTAATAAGTCATCCTAGTGACATCCAGGTAACCTCAGATACTGGAATCAAATTAAATTATATTGAAAAATAACCGTACAAACTAGATCCAAACAAAGCACAGGGAGGAGATGGAATTAGTAATAATGATCTGAGAACACTTCAGCAAGGACTTACAGTACCAGTACCATTATATCTATTATTTACTAGAACATATAAATATGGGGAGATCTCTCAAGATTGGACACACGCATTTATCAAAACTGTCTTTAGGAGAAAGGGGAGTAGGACAAACCCAGAGCCATACAGACCCTTAAGTCTACTTTCCTGTAGTGGAAAAATGGAGAAGGTAATATAGGATAAGTTACTGTCAGAATTGGATAGGTTGGGACTTGAAACCATAGATCCACATGCATATGTTGAAAATAGATCTATTACCACCTGTAACATGATGTTCTGTAACAATATAATAACAGCTATGAATGAAAAAGTATGCTGTGATGTAATTTACCAAAGAAGCGACATGGAAATGAGTGAAACCGACAAGAAATATATTATGATAGGGATTAAAGACAGTTATGAGACCTTTGATTTTGATTATCACATGTTTAATGATAACACCAATACTATACACTGTGTAACTATGATAAAAAAGACAACCCTGGAACATATAATGATTGTTGGAGTGTATAGACCACCAAAGTGCTGATGACCTAGAGGAATTCATACATTTCTTGCATGAAACACAGGCTAGATGAATAATATTAGCTGGATACTTAAATTTACCAGAAACAGACTGGAATAATATTGATTCAACTACATTAGTATGAAATTATTCACAATGCATGTTCAGGAACAATTGCTTCAGACTGTAAAAAAAAAAAAGAACTACCAGGAAATGGAACATATTAGACATTGTTTGTGTTCCTAAAGAAATTACTGTAACTTCAAGTCAAGTTTTATCACCTCTGATGTGCAGTGGTCATGTGGCTATAAAGGTTAATTTGTTGATAGATAACTCTGCCAAACTGAAATCTAAATCAATACACACACACAAGATTAATTACAGATTATATGGAAGCAAAAAGTACAGTTTTGTACCTACCATAAATGTAGATGTCCGAACAGGATAGCATCTGCAGTCATAACAAATGGGTTGTCCTGTCGTCAGGCAGCCCTTGATCGACAGATTCCAAAGTCTGGGTCCGGCCGGCTGATGTCGCACTTCACCCGACGTCATCTCTGCTGGTCTTCGGGTATAAAGGCATCAGCCGACGCCATTTTCCTCAGTGTTTCTTGCCCCAGATGCCAGTTGCCCTCTTGGTAAGCTATATTTTGGATAAATGCCAATGTTTCCAAAAAAGTAGAAGGCAAACACAAAAAATAACAATGTACATATATACAAACAAATACACCATAAGAGACTCCCCCCCAGCTAGCTATTAGGAGGGTAAATACCCTAGGAGTACCACAGAGGGGAAGGAGGGTGGGTAATCCTGACTGCAGATGCTATCCTGTTCGGACATCTACATTTATGGTAGGTACAAAACTGTACTATGTCCTTCAAGGATGCATCTGCAGTCATAACAAATGGGTAGAATACCACAGCCAAACTAGGGAGGAGGAAGAAGAATTATGGTGTAGTTAGGATCCCTTGCAGTACAGCAGTGGCAAACCCTGCTCGGGATCTAGAGTACAGAGGTAAATTATAATGCTTGGCAAATGTATGCACGGAGGTCCAAGTAGCCGCCTCAATAATGTCCTTGGTTGCCACTCCTCGTAGAAAGCTGTGGTAGTGGCTGTAGCCCTTGTAGAATGAGGTTTTATGTTCTGTGGAATTGGTTTTCCGTGGTAGGAGTAACAGAATCTTATGCAATTTCCTATCCATTTGGAGATTGTCTGTTTGGAAATTGCTTTTCCTTCCTTCCTGTTGCATAGGCTACTAAAGCTGGTCAGTCTTTCTGTGAGCTTTGGTTCTGTCCAGGTAGTAGCGTAACTGTCTATGTACATCCAAGGTATGCAGCAGTCTTTCCCCTGTTCTGTGGATTGGGAAAGAAGTAAGGTACGTGGATTGCCTGGTTTAAAGACACTCTGGATACCACCTTAGGCATAAATGTAGGATTAGTTCTCATGGACACCCTATCTTGATGGAAGATTAGGAAGGGTTGTACTGCCATTAAGGCCTGTAGTTCGAAACCCTCCTTGCTGAAGTAATTGCCAGTAGGAAAGCAGTTTTCCATGATAGGTGTTGAAGATCTGCTGTTGCTGCTGGTTCAAATGGAGGAGTGTCAGTTTTCTAGCACAAAGTTCAAGTCCCATGCTGGTAATGGTGGTTTCCTAGGAGGTTTTATATTCTTGATCCCTCTGAGGAATTGCCTGAGTAGAGGATGCGAAAAGACAGGTGGATCGAAGCTGTATTCTGCTGAAATAGCTGATGCATGTATCTTGATGGAGGAATAGGACAGGCCTGTATGTAGAAGCTCTGCCAAGTACTCCAGGATGTTAGCAATATCTATGTTCGACACATCTTTTCCTCTTTCAGTACTCCAAATGACAAATCTTTTCCATTTTCCTGCATAGTTCCTTCTTGTTGAAGGTCTGCGGGCTTCAAGGATAATGTCTTTAACCCTTTGGGATAGGTCTGGGTTAGTTGCTGCTATGTGATGTTCCAGGCAGTCAGTTGCAAGGTTTTTAGGTCTGGGTGCATGATGTTGCAGTTGTTCTGAGTTAACATCAAAGGCATCAGGGGTATTGACCACATTCTCCCCTGAGACATGCTCCTCAGCAATGGATACCAGTGTTGTCTTGGCCAATTCGAGCTATCAGGATTATCCTTGGCGTTCCTCTTTGATTTTCAGTAGTACCTTGTGCATCAAAGGAAGAGGTGGAAATGCATATGCCGTCAGGCCTTTCCAACTGAAGGATAGAGAGTCCACCTTCCATGCAAGTGGGTGGTATGTCCTTGTGCAGAATTTTTTGAGCTGGTGATTGAGTGGGGATGTGAATAGGTCTATTTGTGGCATTCCCCATTTCTTTGTGATGGCCTTGAAGATGTCCGGGTGTAGCATCCATTCGTGAGCATCCGAGGTGGTTCTGCTTAACATGTCTGCTAGGGTGTTTTCTTTTCGGCAGAAATATTGCCTGTAACTGGATGTTGTAGCTCAGAGCCATATTCCAAAGGTCCAGAGTCATTCTGCATAGGGGGTATGAATGAGTGCCTCCCTGTTTGTTGATGTACCACATGACTGTGGTGTTGTCTGTCCTTATCAGTAAATGGCCTTCTTTGAGGAATGGTCTGAATTTCTGGATTGCTAGTTTTACTGCCAGCATTTCTTTTTGGTTTATGTGCAGGTGCAGCTGGTCTGGAGTCCACAATCCTTGTATGCATTTGTCCAACATGTGCACCCCCCAGCCTAGGTCTGAGGCGTCCGTTGTGATGGTTTGGCTTGCTTGAAAGTTGTGGAAGGGCAAGCCTGGGTTTGACTGGCATGCTTGAGCCCACCATAGGAACTCCTGTTTCAGGCATGGGATTAGTGGGATTTCGGTTTCTAAGCTGTGCCTGTGTTGAGACCATAAATTCTTTAGGTACCACTGTAGCTTTCTCATATGCAGTCTGGCATGTGGGACCAAGATTATGCATGATGCCATGAAGCCCAAGGCCTGCAGTACTTTTCTTGCTGTTAGTTTGTTCTGCTTTGTTAATGCCAAGAAGTAAAGAGGGAGTTGTTTTGTTTTTCTGCAGTTAGGAATGCCATTTGTTTTGCTGTGTCCAATTCAGCACCCAAGAATGTTCTTGTTTGGGATGGTATCAGTCTTGACTTTTGTAAATTGACTGTGTATCCCAGGGCTTGTAGTAAGCAAATGCCTTTTGTAAATCTGTTGTCAGCTTGCTTTTGTTGTCCGCTTGTAACAGGCAGTCGTCCAGGTATGGATAAATTTGGATTCCCTGTAGCCTGCAGTGAGCGATTACTGATGCCAGGCATTTTGTGAATACTCTGGGCAGTAGATAAGCCAAAGGGCAATGCTGTGAATTGATAAGGCTCTGATCCTGCAAGAAATCTGAGGTATCTTCTGCAATTTGGACGTATGGGGCGTGCAGGTATGTCTCCTTGAGATCTAGAGTTACCAGCCAACACTCCTTGCCCAGCATGGGAAGAAGTTGCTGTAGGGTCAGCATTTTGAATTTTGGGACAATGATGTATGTGTTTAAGACGGACAGGTCGAGAATAGGTCTCCAACTTTTCTCCTTTCTTGGTACTAGGAAGAGTCTGGAGTAGAATCCTTTGCCCGTTCTGTTATTGGTACTCTTTCCACAGCTCTTATCTTTGTTAATTGCACTATCTGCTTTAGAGCTTCTGTTTTTTGATTTGGAGGTAGGTTTGGCATTCCTCTTTTTACTGGTAAAGTGTGGAAGTGGAACCTGTAACCTTGGTCTATGGTTTGCAAAATCCACTTGTCTTTTGTGATATAGTGCCAATTTTTCGAAAATAAGGCTAACTTTCCGCCTAAAGGTGCTGTTATTTGCTCCCTGGTAGGCGGTGTCAGAGCCAAGTCACTGTGATTGTCCTGTTGCAGTGGCAGTGGTTGTGTCTGTGCCTCGGTTATTGCCTTGCCACTGTTGTCCTCTGTAGGCACCTCCTCTGGATTGATTTCTGCCTCTAGAGCGTCTATTCCTGCCTCTTTGAGATTTTGAGGAGTCTGGAAAGGACCAATTTTTGGCAGGCCAGTTCCTGCTAAACCTTGGGGGCTGAACCTGTAAGAAATCCTTAACTGTTTGTACAGATTTTGCCTTCTCTTCCATTTTCTTCATTACTTGCTGAGCAGGTGTACCAAATAGACTGGCCTTATCCATAGGAGCATCTAACAGCTTTGCTTTAACATGATCTGGCAAGACCTGTTCTTTCAACCATGCATGCCTTCTTATCACTGTGCCAGTCATGGCTGATCTAAATGAAGCCTCCAGTGCATCATAGCCACATTTTAAAGAATGGTTACTAACCTGCTGAATGTTATTCACCATTTCTAAAACATATTTCTTATCTAAGGGGTCATCAGTGGACAGCTTCTTAGTTAACTGATCAAGCATAAACTCTTGGTATTGGATCATATGAAACTGACAGTTTAAAGCTCTAGCTGAGAGAGTAGCAGAGGTGTAAACATTTTTGCCCCATCTCTCTAAGGACCAGGATTCCCTTTCAGAAGGAATAGGGTTTTTGCTGAGGTCGAGGCTACTGCCTTAGGCCCCTGGGATATAGTCTCAGGATCTGCAAGTGGGGCCTTGTATAGGTGGTGATGAGTGTCTGGCACCCTGTAAAATCTATCTGGTTTGGCAGGGGCTGGAGGTAAAGTATCAGGAGCAGTGCAAACATCATTAAATGCATCATCCACAACAGGCAGTACTGGAGGTATAGCTAAGGGCCTATGTTGTGGTAAGTGCAGAAATGTCCTAAGCCTTTTTCTTGAATCTGAGAAATCTTGTCCCTGCCATTGGAATTGTTCTCTCATGGCATGTAAGGTTTCCCCAAAGGAGAATTCCTCTGGTGGAAAGGCAGATGGAATGGATTCTTCAGCATCTGAATCTTCATAAGTAGAAAAACGGGCCTCTGGCTGGTCTGTAATGTCTGAGTCATCCGAAGAATCATCAGAGGACACTGGCTCGGGGGGCTCTGCTCTAGGTCTCTTTTCTGGGGGCTGAGAGGCCCTGTCTGGGTGGGATTGGGATCCCCTAATTAAGGATATTAAATCCTCAGCCAGAGTAAGCATTTGTGAACTAGAAGTGGGCCTGTGTGAGGGGGGCTTAACAGGCACTGATTTAACAGTTTTGGCTGCTTTAGCCCTGGCAAAGGCCTTAATAGACATGGCTGCAGGAGGCCTAGCAGCACCACGTGCTGGGGTAGAGACATCCAAAGGAATGGTGTCTGATAAATCACTAGGAACCACAGTAGTAGGCAAAACTTCTGAGGCCGATTCAACTAAGGTAGCAGGAGCCTCAGTAGTAGTCATGGATTCGCTGAAGATTGACCGTTTTCTCGGTTTTGGCGAAACCGAGACACTCGCGCTTGCTTAACCGTGGTTTCGGCCGAAACCGCGGACCGCGGTGTCGGTCTTTTTCTTTGCGTTTTAACAATTTGGGTAGTCGGAGGATCCGGCGGCATAATGTACGCAAAATCTGGGCGAAAAATTGTTCAGCAAACTCCGACCGCCTAAGCGTTCGTCGGTTGAAGGAAGCACAGGCCGAACAGGCTGCTACGTCGTGGTCTGGGCCTAAGCAAGGCAGGCAGTAAGAGTGGAAATCTTTATGAGGTATTTGTTTCCCACAAGTTAAACAGTTATTGACTTTTTCTGACATCGGCTGAGGCAAGAAAGAGTCCCCAACGGGGTACTTAGCTTTTTAGAAGTCTTCGAAGTAGTATTCGGTAGTAGTAATCTCTGGATCTGACCGACCGGCACTTGCGAACAGCTTCTGCTTGGCGCCCATGGCAAGAAAGACTGAGGAAAATGGCGTCGGCTGATGCCTTTATACCCGAAGACCAGCAGAGATGACGTCGGGTGAAGTGCGACATCAGCCGAAGCCGGACCCAGACTTTGGAATCCGGCCGACCGAAGGGCTGCCTGACGACAGGACAACCCATTTGTTATGACTGCAGATGCATCCTTGAAGGACATCAGTCACTATGTAAAACTAACTGGAGTGATGTGTTTAGTGGGAAAACTGCAGATGGAATGTGGAAAGTTTTGAAACAGAAATTGTTTGAATGCAAAAAATAAAAAAAATATTTAACATCAGGATCTAGGCATACAACATCATGGGGATATATATTTCCATAAGAACAAGATACCTGCTTAAGATGAGAGACAAAAAAATGTAAGAAATGGAAGAGAGGTTGAACTACAACTTTGAAAACTGAAATAAACAAGCTGGACAAACTAGGTATAGTGTGAGACAAAATCAAGAAAATTTTGAATAAAATGTATAAAAAGATATTGAGCATAACAGGAAACCTTTTTCTAGATACATGAGATGTAGAAGGAGTAAAGGCATACAAACTGATAAATTGTGTGAAGATTCTAAAACGTATTCTTAGTCACAACAGGTCAGAGACATATTTACAAAATCTTATGCAAAACAGTTTGGCTCCACAAATGGGGCTAATAAGTCATCCTAGTGACATCCAGGTAACCTCAGATACTGGAATCAAATTAAATTATATTGAAAAATAACCGTACAAACTAGATCCAAACAAAGCACAGGGAGGAGATGGAATTAGTAATAATGATCTGAGAACACTTCAGCAAGGACTTACAGTACCAGTACCATTATATCTATTATTTACTAGAACATATAAATATGGGGAGATCTCTCAAGATTGGACACATGCATTTATCAAAACTGTCTTTAAGAGAAAGGGGAGTAGGACAAACCCAGAGCCATACAGACCCTTAAGTCTACTTTCCTGTAGTGGAAAAATGGAGAAGGTAATATAGGATAAGTTACTGTCAGAATTGGATAGGTTGGGACTTGAAACCATAGATCAACATGCATATGTTGAAAATAGATCTATTACCACCTGTAACATGATGTTCTGTAACAATATAATAACAGCTATGAATGAAAAAGTATGCTGTGATGTAATTTACATAGATTTAACTTCAGCATTTGACAGAGTCATACACAAAACACTGATAAATAAATTAGAACAACTGGATGTTGAGGTACTCTTGATAAGATGGATAGCTGCATAGCTTACAAATAGGACAAGGCAAGTATCATACAGCAATTGGACAGATATCCTAGGCCCTTACTTGCTTAGATTGTATCTTTCAGACCTTACTTTTTCATTTGAGGTGTTCTACAGTCTATATGCAAATTACCTGACATTGGGGAAACTGATGCATGCCTGCAAAAGAACTTGACTAAATTGACCATTTGGTCCCATGAAAATAATATGCTGATAAATACATCAAAAATTAAGCATATGAGATTTGGGAGACATAAATTGAAAAGTGAATATTTAATACAGAACACAGCAATTGAAATTGTAGATTCATTTAAGGATTTGGGTATATGGGTAGATCCAGAGTTTTTTCTAATCATATCAACCAATTGGTTAAAGATTTATAATGTCTAGGAAATCACAAATGATGACGTCATTGTTTGTTAGTTACATTAGATCCAAACCTGAGTATGGAATAACAACATGGAAGCCTAACTAAGAAAGCAAGTATAAGTAAACTGGAAGGAGTACAAGGGCATCCATGGATATGAAAATTTAAGTTATGAAAGACTAAAATATCTGAACTTGTACAGTGTTTCTTATAGATATCTAAGAGGAGATCTTATTCAGGTATACATGGCATTTAGAGACAACTACCTCTGAGAATGTTTGGGGTTATCAAAAAGTAGTAGACAATCATCAGACAACCTATGTAGGAGATTCTATAGGAATGAGAAATGTACTAACTGGTTCCCAAAGAGAGCAGCTGATGCATGGAACAGACTACCAAATTACATTAAAGCAAGTACTAGTTTAGATATTGTTAAGAACAGCCTGGACAATTATTATGGCAACAAGTGTTTTGGTATATTGGCAGGCTAGAAGGGAATTAATGCCCGTGCTTGAAATATTTGTATGTATGTATGTATGTATGTATGTATGGAGGGTGTATTTTTTGAGTGTGAAAGAGTTAAGAAATTTCGAGGATTGATAAGAAAACAAAGATTTTAAGAAGTTAAAATATAAATATGGAAAATGTACTTTAGGGATATTTTGGAGATAACAGAAGAATAGTTGTAGATGGGAGAGATAAATGTATATGTCAATAATTTAAAGTGATAGTTAATAAAAAAGAATACAAAAGAAATTATGGCAAAATAAGAATGAGGAATAAAGAGTTGGGGGTTAAACATAAAAGCACCCTGAAGAAAGAAGGAATGAAAAAAATAATAAAAGGAAAATTATGTATTGAATGTTAAGTTTATACCACTTAATGGAAAATAGGTTAGTGGTTTGTTGATTTTTAATAAAGTATCCCTAGTCTTTTTAATAAATAGATGTGGGATCTTTACATCCAGCTGAGCTGCCACCAACTCAAGCAAATGGGTCCTTGGTTTAACATCTCATCCAAAGGATGACACACTCAGAAATGCAGCACCCCCTTTATGCTGTAATGCAGTGTCAGCAATTGATCTACCTGGTGCGGGAATATAGCCCACAGCCTTCTGCATCAAAGGCAGGTGTGCTACCTGTTGCACAATTGCCTTAAGCAAAAAGTAAGGCAAAATGACACTTTTATTATGAAAACTCAAGTACGGAGGACTGACACACAAAGCTAATTAAAAAAAGTCATCTAGTGGAAACAATGGCTACTAGAAACAACAGTTTTTGCAGTAATTAGTGGATTAAAAACAGGAACAGTGAAAGTATCTAAAACAAAATACAAACCTACAGGAACATTAAAGAGGGTCATTAAAAAGAAGGTCTGATAAGGACAGTGCCTCTTAAGTAGGGTTTGTATACTTTTAAAAACACTAAGGAAAAAAGAAAAACTGAAACAGTTGCATGGTACAGTTTAACAGAAAACTAGCTTAATCTAGAGTCATGACCTGAGAAAAATCCTCAAGCACTACAGGAAACAGAACTGCAAAAGGTCCAAACCTCAAGAAACAGCCCATATTGGCAAATGCATTCATTACCCTTGTATCATACCACTGTCTTATAGTTGGTGTGGATGGCTACAGCACCCTGGGCCAAGGCATCCTTAAAGGCCTCTGCCTTCATCTTCAAAAGGCTAATTTACAATTTGGCCTCTACTGCCATTCAACTTGAACAGGCTGATACTGACTATGCCACCCCCCCCAACACACACACACACACACACACACACACACACACACACACACACACACACACACACACACACACACACCAGAACTGAAGCATCTATTGCAGCAGCCACTACAGGAGTAGGAATATTGAATAGGCTGCCAGAATAAGGTCTGTAATGTGAAGCCAGCATTTTAAATGAAACATGAAAGCTTTGGAAATTATGATGTGCTGTGTCACGGGATCTGTAAATTGGGACCACTGAATTTCAAGGTCCACTTTAGAAAGTACACTTGCATTAAGTCCTACTCACCTGTTCAGTAGATGTTCAAATTCCTCTCTCCCCGTTTCAGTGGTGTAGTTCCTGTGTTGTCCATTACCTTACTTGGATAGAAGGAAGTTTCTTTGCTCACCAGTGGGAGTGGGGAGCCTTGAGCAGCCTACCTGTCCTTGGGGGAAGTGACCTCAGCACAAGAAGCTGTAGTAATTGGTTGTTTGGGACCATTCCTAGCTCTTTTGTAGTTCACTGCTTAAAATCCACATTTGCACGGGTTTGCGCGGTCGTGCGCATAGCGAAGCGCCGGTTAAAGGTTAAACAAGGTTAAACTTTTTCTGGATCCGACAAGTCTGCTCTTCAATTTTTCCCTTAGAACTGTTCTACTTGCAATCTAAACAGCCTATACTCTATCTGAAAAGCTCAGCACTTGCTCCTAAAGCATTTTTTACACAGGTAAAGCACTCTTAAACAAAAGAAAGTACTTCATTCACCTAAATTCTGTTGAGTACCCATTTCCCTATAGGTCCTTTCTGACTCAGTTACACAGCAATCTTTTTCACTATTTCTAACATGTCGCAGGGTCAGTTGCTGGCGTCCTCTCCTGTTCAGCTGGTGAATCTGGGAATCTTGAGGCAATGTTACAATTGCCTCATGTACACAGACAACCCTCTCCTCCTCCCAACAAATACAAATATATGCGAGAGATGCAACTATATAGCCAAACTGGAGGCTGAGCTCTCTCAATTCAGTACTGGCAAGACCAGTCAGGAGGAGAAGGTAACCACGCACACCACAAACCCAGTCTCACATAGAACTATCACAACTGCAAACCAAACACATAAACACACAAAAACATACTTGGAGGCGCTGATTAAAAATCTACCAAAACAACAGAGGCCTCCAAAGCAGACACCCAAGCAACCACCACCTCAAGACATAGCACATGCAACGCATAGTTCACAAAGTCAGTGTGCTAAACAGTCACAGCCCTTAAGGCCAAACAACATGCCAGACACACTTGTAATAGGTGACTCCATAGTCAGACACACTGACGTCCCGCTCACCAGACTGAACAAGGAAAAGGTCACAGTAAGCTGCCTGTCGGAGCTAGAATCCGCCACATAACACAAGCACTCAGGTCACTCCACAGCAAGTACAAATATGACTCAGTCATTGTACATGCCGGTGTGAACGACCTGAGACGTACCTCCCTGGACTACATGAAAAGAGACATAGAGGAGCTCTCTGATTATGTAGCCCAGGCCGGTATGACCCTGACCCTGAGCAGCATCTTACCCTCACCAAGAATGATGCCACAGTACAAAGACAAAATGATCAGTTTTAACAATTGGCTTAATTACTGGTGTCATTCTAAGGGGATCCAATGTCTGTCTGCTTGGGATGACATGCTTGACAAGCCACGCTGCTTCGCAAGGGATGGCTTGCACCTGTCACCCTGGGCTTCCGGATATTGGCCAAGGCTCTTGCCACCCCCATAGTGCCTTTTTTAGGCAAGGCTCAAATGACAAACCTACCTACCTAGAAAACACAAGTAGAAAAAAACTAAGGGTAATGCTGCTCAATGCCAGAAGTCTAAACCTCAAGATGCACGCCCTCAAAGCCCTCCTCAGTATGGAGAACATCGATGTCTGTGCAGTGACTGAAACCTGGTTCAAGGCTCCTGAGAGCACCCCAGCACTATCAGGTTTTACATCATATCATGCTTTCCGGCCCCAAAACTTGGATCGAACCACAAAAGGAGGGGGAGTATCCATTTTCATCAAAGATACCCACACCTCCAGGTTAGTGGCAATGCACGAAGCATCAGAGACTATCCAGGTGCAACTAACCATAGGCAAAACTGCCTTACAATTTGTAGCATGCTACAGACCACCCTCTCAAACTCAGGAACCTCACACAGCCTTCCTGAAGACACTGGAGAGTATGAATGTCTCTCCAAATACCATCAACTACCCAAACATAGACTGGGAACATTACTCAAGCCCCAACACCCTAGCCCAAAGGTTCCTAGAATTCATAAACTCAAATGCAATGGAACAACTAGTCACCATTCCCACAAGAGGAGACAATATACTAGACCTGATCATCACAAACATGGGGACAAAATGCTCCACACCGGAAGTATATCCCTCTTTGGTAAGATCAGACCATAAATTAATCTCACTGGAAATCCACATCCCGCCCCCACCCCCTGCACAAAAGACCACAGTGAAGAACTTCTCAAAAGCAAACTTCACACTTCTTAAGACTGAAGTGGTATCCTTCAAGGCCCCTGGGCCAGTGGAAACCACAACCCACACTGCTGAATCCTTTGCAAATGCCTTCTATGGGCACCTTCAAGAATGCATGGATCATGTAATCCCAAATAAAACCAAGACCCATTCCCCCAAAGGCAGGCACCCGGTCTGGTGGACCCCAGCCATAAACAAACTTTACAACAGGAGGAGGAAGCTACTAGATGACAGAGCAAAATCCCTAAAAGGGAAGGCATCTCTGATCAGTACTAGCAAAAAACTACGATCACTCATAAAATCATCCAAGGCCAACTTTGTGAGAAAAATTGCAAAAGACACAAAAGACAATCACAAGGCCTTCTTTAGCTATGTTACAAACCTGGGTGGAAACTCCCAGATATGCTCAGAGTTAGTCCAAAATGACATAAAATACACTGAACCCACTGACATTGCCAACATTCTGGCAGACAGGTTCAGTGCAAATTTCTCCTCCCTCCCCCAAAAGGAGAAATAACTATCCCAGCAGAGTGTAGCCTCCCTAACATCTCAGATGCCCAGGTGAGAGCCACCCTCTTTAAAGCTAAAAACACAGCATCAATGGGACCGGATGGTGTCCCGGGCTGTGTGCTACATGAACTCCAAGAGGAACTAAACCCACACATAAGGCTGCTGTTTAATCTTAGCCTTACTACAGAATACGTACCCAAAGAGTGGCGTACGGCAACAGTGGTCCCACTTCACAAAGGCGGTGCTTCTACGGACCCTGGAAATTACCGCCCTATAAGCTTGACGAGCCTGGTCTGCAAAGCTATGGAGAGGATCATTATGGAACTCATAAACAAAGACATTGGGGACCTACAGACATTGGATCCTACCCAATTTGGCTTTGTCAAGGGCAGATCCTGCCTTTTGAACTTGGTCGACTTTTTGAAACAGTCACTAAGGCCATTGATGAGGGTAAGGCAGTTCACACAGCCTACCTTGACCTTGCAAAAGCCTTTGACACAATACCCCACTCGGGCATCATAGACAAACTCACCAGCTTAAATGTAAACCCAAATGTCACAAGATGGGTTGCAAACTGGCTCAAGGACAGAACCCACAGGGTCAGAGTTGCTTGAGCTATGTCAGACTCTAAGCCAGTCACAAGCGGTGTCCCACAGGGCTCAGTCCTGGGACCCCTCTTGTTCGGCATTTATTTTTCCAAGGTACAGGCAAACATAGGAGGATTGTGGCTGACAAAGTTCGCAGATGACTGCAAACTGGGCGCCATAATTGATACTCCAGCGGACACAAACGTCCTTCAGAAAGGCCTCATAGAAATGGATAATTGGTGCCAGAGCCATGACCTTAAGCTGAACGCCAAAAAATGTATAGTCATACCCTTTGGGAAAAACAAGGTACCGACAAATTACCACATAGGTGGTAATCCATTAAGTACGGAAGAGGTAATCAGGGACCTAGGGACCCAGGTTGACAGTAACCTCTCATTTGACACTCACATTGCCAAAGTGGTTAGGAAGACCTTCTATATTGCCCACCTTATCATGAAGGGTTTCACATCTAGATCAAGAGAGGTCATTGTGCCCCTGTACTCTTCTCTTATCAGGCCAATGATTGAGTACAATGCCCCATTTGGGATGTATCTCACCCGACACCTGCAGCAGTTGGAAAGACCCCAAAAGTTCCTCACCAAGAGGATAAAGGGTCTTAAACATATGTCATATGCTGCCCGACTGAAAAAGCTCCAGCTCTATTCAGTCGCATACCGCCTACTCAGAGGTGATCTGTGCCTGACGTACAAGGCCATGTCCAATCCGGAATTAATGGACATGCTCCACCTCAGAAAATCCAAATCCATCAGAGCCACAAGAACAAGAGACTTAAACCTCAACACAGAAATAAATAGGACGTGCTGGAGGGACAGATTCATAACCCAAAGGCTCCCTACACTCTGGAACAGAATCCCAGTCCATGTTAGGCAGAGCCCCTCACTGACTCTATTCAAGAGAAATCTCGACGAATGGATGGGAGATCGTAGGTTTACCCCGGGGGTCATCTCTGTGTCACTACTAGACAGAGGCATAGTAAACTAAACCCTAAAAGGGCGTAGTATTCTCATCCTATGGGGTGGTGAAAGCCACACACACTCTGGCTAGGCTTATAAATGCCCTAGGGCAGATAGCCTAGTACGAACCTATGAACCTATGGACCTCATGTAACAGCTAATTGGCTGAGCATGTCCTGAAAAGGACATCTTCAGCTGTTAGAAGATGTGAGTGTTCAGGATTTTTTGCATCCACAAAGAAGGAGAGGAAAGTACCTCAAGCCAGAATCATTTCTCAAGAGTAAATCTGCAGCCAATGCAATACCATATAAAAACAAATCCAACAACAACCGTATCAAAAAGGTTGAAACCCACCTCAGCTATGCACAATATAACTGACGTCAGGTGGGTGCTATCACTGAAGCAGTGAGGAATTTGAACATCTTCTGTTACAGGTAAGTAGAACTTATGCAACTGTACTATGCATCATTTCTGCTGTCTCAGTGGCATTATGGGTAGATTCCCAAAGCTTACATTAGCTGGGAGGTGGAAGGATAAGGATTCAGGAGTCCCTGGAGAATGGTCCTAGCAAAGCTTGCAATGGACCTAAAAAAAGGAATTTAATTCTGTAATCCTTTGTGAAGATATGAACAAAGCACCAGGTTGTTACCTTTAGAATGCTTCTAGAGTGTACCCCTTTCCAATATGCCATCGAAGTCAAGTGAGCCTTAACTTTGCCTGGAAGAGATTTGCCATGGTGGGAGTAAAAGGAGACAATAGCAGAGGACAACCATTGTGAAATACTTTGCTTAGAGACAGACTGACCTTTTTTAGCCTCTGTATACAAGCAGCTGTTCAGCATCCATAAAGGGCTTTGTTCTGCCAAGGTAGTACTCGGGCTGCCTGTGCACATTCAAGGTATGTAAAATCTTTTCTCCTTAGTTTTTTGGATCAGGATACAACACTTGATGGCTTGATTCAAGGTAACCAACTGTAGTCATGACTGTGGGATTAGTGTGTAACAACCCTGTCCTTATGAAAAATCAGATGGGGTTGGCACACCTTGAAAGCTTGCAGCTCAGAGACTTGCATTGCAGATACCAAACAGTAAAAGTCTTGCAATTAATGAATCATATTCAGCGTGAGAGGTAGGTTCAAAAGGAAGAAGAGTCAATTTTTTTCAAGAATGAAGTGTTGAGATCCCAGGGAGGAGGAATTTCCTTTCACTAGGGTCTCATGTGCAACACTCCTTTCATAAACTGTTTGACCACAAAATGAGATCTAGAGTCACAGCCATGAGGCAACCGGTTAAAGTTGGAGGAATATACAGGAGTGGATCATCCCTGCTGTTCCCTGCTGCTCAAACAACTCACAAAACAGGTCAGAAACAAATTCCAGGTACTACAACTCGCTTAAATGATTTCTTTTGCTACAAATATATAATGAAATACTCAAAATGCTCAAAACGAATTTCTTATTAAACAAAATGTCCGAACCTATGCCATATTATTTAAAACATTCGAAATAATTACAAAAAATTTCAAGCAATATCCGAAGTGCATAAAATGTGCGAAAAAGGGAAAACGTCCACATTTTTTCACTATGTGCTACTTTTTCACATTAACTAAAGCTATTCAAGGTATCCGATGTGTACAAAGTGTTTGCAAGTGTGTTCAGTATTACAGTGCAGTTATTTCACAAAGTACAGTTATTTCAAAGCATATTTTGTAGAGTACAGTTATTTTAAAGAATATTTTGCAGAGTACAGTCTTTCGAAGAGCATTTGAATATTATTACAAGTACCTGGTGTATGTGCATGCTAGTACATAATTACAAGTGCTGTTTTGCATTGTGTTTTGCTACACTACGCGGGCATAGCAGAAGGATTTCACAGACCTACACCACTTGTGTTTGATAACAACACTGCAGAAAATTGGGATAGTGTTTCAGCAATAATACAATATTTTCATACAGGTTGCATTTCTGACAAAGATGCACATACTAAGGCATTTACTCTGCTTAATTTAGCTGGTTCAGAGGCCATTGAAAGACAGCATTCATTTGTGTATGCCCCAGCTATGTTTACAGGGGAGGGGGAAAACAACATAGCATGGTACCTGGTGAAACAAGGGAAGACCCTGAGTGCTTAAAACATTAATTTAGAGAGATGTGCAACCCCAGATGAACATTACAATGGAGAGGCACTTATTTTACACAAGTGATCAAAAGCCTGGTGAAACTTTTGCTGCATATATAACTTACTTGAGAAATAAGGCTAAAACATACAGATTTGGTGACATGAGAGATGAGCTGATAAAGGCAGGCATCTGTGTGGTATTAACAATTACATCATGGGAAAGACTTTGCTTTGAGACAGTGATTTATCTTTAAATAAGGCCATTGACATTTGTCAGACATACGAGCCTACAGAAAAGCACACAAATGAGAACAGTTGTGGAAGGCACAGTGATACAGCTCATGTAGACAGTATGCAGCACGTAGTTAAAAAAAACAGGCCCAAGCACATGGCAGTTACTGTGAGTCCAAAGGTAGTCTCTTGGAAACCATGTACCTTTCTAGCAAGTCCTAAGTCAAGCTCTGTAAAGTGGACATGCTCAGTGAATCAGCAAAACTGAAAGGCTCATGATTGCTTCCACCTCTAACACACCATTCATAAACCAACAAAGTTAGCTGGATTACTGAAATGTATCGTTAGTTGTCACAATCGTGGGGGAGATCACCAACCTAAAAGACAAAATTGCATGGCTTTTGGTCAGCAGTGTCATTCTTGCAACAAGTGGAATAATTTCAAAAGGTTTTGTAAATCAAATAAAACATATTATTTTATTAAAAGAGGGCATTCCAAAAGACAAGTTTATCAATTAAAAAGCTGCGACCATACTTTGATGGTGTGTCTGTGCTTTTTGAAACAGTTAATGCAGTAGACTTGTAGGCAAAGAACAAAATCTTTTGTACTGTTTGGATTAATGGGACCCCCATAGAGCTCAAAGTAGATACTGGCTCAAGTGCAATGTTATGTCAGCAGAAATATTTGCTAGAGTAAAAGATGCAGAACATCTTGATTTGACAAAGTGTGTGAAGCTTGTAACTTATGGTGGTAAAGAGATTCAAACCAAAGGCTCAGTAGTATTTTCATGTTACTCTGCTGGGAACAGCTATGACTTGCAATTTTACATAGTCAAGAGACACGTACAGTCATTAGTAGACCTCAGAGACAGTTTGAAACTAGGACTGCTTTCACTTAATAAAGAAAGTATGACGGCGCAGCGGTTGAGTTGTTGCCTCACAGCAAGAGGTTCCCTGGTTCAATTCTCGGCTGGAGCGCCTTCTCTCTGGAGTCTGCATGTCCCCCCTGCATTCATGTGGGTTTTCTCTGGGTGCTCCAGTTTCCTCCCACGTTACAAAGACGTGCATTTGGAGCATTTCTCACATGGCCTCCACTGAAAATTAGCTTGTTCCAAGTCGAACTTTTCCAGTAAACAAATGTTATACAAATAAATAAAAAGTTCACCATGTAAGCCTGCATAACAACAGCTGGATTTCACCAAAACTATTTTTTCTGTGTATGCTGATATTTTTGCAAACAAACTAGGCAAACTACCACTTGTGTAATCTATGAAGTTAGACCCAGAGGTCAGTCCAGTTGTCATACCAGCACAGAAAGTTCCAGTAGTTATGCAAAACAGAGTCAAAGCTGAGTTAGACAAAATGGTGCAGCTAGGAGTTATTTGTCCAGTGGAAGAACCTACTGAATCCTCCATGGTCGTAGCTCACAAGAAAAGCTCAGTGATATCAGAATATCTATTGATCCTAGAGATTTGAACAAAGCATTAAAAAGACCTCATCATCCAATGTGCACAGTTGAAGAGGTTGCTGCCCTCATGCCAAATGCCACTGTTTTCTCTGTCTTAGATGCAAAGAGTTCATTTTGGCAAATTCTGCTTGACTGAAAATCTTCATTACTGACCACATTCAGTACACCAGTTAGAAGATACAGCTTTCAGAGAGTGCCACTTGGAAAAAATTCTCACAGTGAAGTCTTTCAGCGTGCAATGGAGCACATTTTTTTCAGGTTATCTCTATGTTATTATAGCAGATGATATTCTAGTAGAAGGCAATGGTGAAGCCTAATATGACAGAAACCTCAAGAAAGTTATGGAAAGAGCAGGTGAAGTGAATCTTAAGCTCAGTCCTCAGAAGTGCAAATTCAGGCTACGAGAAGTTACTTATGTTGGTATAGTGTGTTTATAGTTGGTGGCTTTGCAGTTGCCCGCCCCTAGTGTAAATTTGATCTGGGACCCTCCTCCCAGTCTAGTGTCATTACCTCATTCTGCCCAGTACAGGGAGAACATTTGAGAAGGCCAATCAGCTTAGTTTCTGCTACTCCTTTCTCTCTTTCCACTAAAAAAAAAAAAAAAAAAAATGTAACTGCTTTTACTGTATTTGTGTTTCTTCCTACTTTATTTTGCTTTTGCGTCATCTTAAAAGTACTCAGTTGTGATTCAAAGATGGCCGCCATTCTGTAGACACTGCATATCTACAGCTCTTCAGATACTCGGAATAAAAATTAACCCTGAGGATATACTGCAAGTTTTTTTACACTAATTGTTGGCTAAAATTAATCTACTACAGCTAAATATCGTCTGAGAGGTGAGGGAACTGGAGGAAAATAAACAAATTAACAGGATTGGATCTGAGTGACTGACTGACTCTGAACAGAGTAGTAAACAAAGGAACTGTTTGAGTAGTAACCTTGGATAATTATCATTCAGCTATACTAAAGATCTGCTTTGCTCCACAATGTCAAAAGAAGATAAAAGTATGGAAACAACAACAACAAAAACCAAATTATCAGAACTTCAGTCACCAGGAAAAGATTTAAAAACAAAAAGGCAGAAGATTACAAAACAGCAGGAACTTTCAAAAGCTGGAATGAAAAATAAACCGGATCAAATGGCTAATATGGAAGATATTAAACTGCTTTGTTACCTATCCAAGAAGCTTTAAAAGAACAATCAAACCAGGTGCATTCTTTTGGTGCCACATGCACTCAAATTCTCGAAAGAATAGATAAATCAGAAGCCAGAATATCTGAAAATGAGGGCAGAATAACATTGCTTGCAAAAAAAACAGACATTCATGACCTGGATATTCAATCTATGCAAAATAAAATTCTGGATTTGGAGGCACGATCCAGAAGGAACAATATAATTATCAGAGGAATTCCAGAATTTATCCAATACAATGATTTAATTTCTACCATTACACAAATACTTGAAATGTTGTTTAATGACTCTGACATAGCTAAACAAATAGTTATAGAAAGAGCCCATAGAGCTCTCAGAGAAGCACAAGCCTCAAACATACCTAGACCAGTATACGTCAAAATCCACAACTACCAGGACGTAAACAAAATAATTTTAACTGTTAAAAAAAATGGAGGTTATATTATGTGGCAGAATAATAAAGTTTCTATGGCCCAGGATTTACCATTGCAAATAAGACAAGCTAGACAAGCATTATCTCCATACTGTAAGTTCCTCATTGAAAAGAACATCAAATTTCAAATGAAATACCCTAACATATTGATTTTTACAGTCGATGGCTCCAAATACTCCATATCTACAAAAAAAGAAGCAAAAGTTACCTTTTTGAAGATTTTTAAGTCCCTTCCAGCTTCGGAAGCTTGATCTGGCCATCCAGTCTGTTTGCAGCAACATGGATGCTGGGATTCAATGCTTACTACGTTTCGAGGCTTCAAAATCCTTTGTTTGTATTCTTTTCTTCACCAGGCCCCTTGGTAAATGTTTACTTAGTTTCTTTTTACAGCTCCAGCTCATCCACGAAGATTTTCCGAACTTTTATGGCTCTTACGAACTGAGCCCCTTCGCGAAGTAACAGGAAGTCCTTTGGGTGCTGCTGAGGGTCCGCTTTCGAGGTGGCGCATCCGGAAGTCCGTCCGTTTAATGGTTCCCCCGTCGCGAGCTTGAAGACAGGATTACAAGCTCAGGAAGTAGGAAGATCTCTGTTGAGGAAGTAGAAGCTATTTGGACTGTAAAACGAGCATTCGTGGACATTTAAAGTATGCAATATGTTTTACTGGTTTAATGGGAACTGTGAATTCATTCAGGTATGATTATAATTGAATGTATAATGTACTGGTTTAAAATGTGTCATTTAACTGATTGCCTAGAAGTATTATAGCTTTACCACAGTTACTCTTTTTCCTTAGGTATGTTATACTGAATATTGTTGTGTTAATAACCTGGTGGTATATTTTTATTATTTCTTTTTCCTGTATTACTGATGTGTTTTAATACTGCAAATGTTTAGATAATAAGGGGATTTAGTGTTGGGATAAATACTAGATAAAGAGACCATGAGACATTATATTGTGGGCTCTCCAGGAATGTGAAGGTTATCTTGTTTATGTACTGGCATGTGGTTCTGACTGTTTAGAGAACTGTGTTACTCAGTCATCATTTCACAAATTTAACTATATTATCCAGTAAAGTGAAGTTAGAGTCCTATTTTTATTCACATTATTTGCTGACATGATAATTCTAGATAATTTAGGCTATATAAAGAAAGTCAGATTTAATATTATATTTAAATGTTAAACATTTGCTTTCTCCGTAGTTCTTTTTCTCTCTTTTAATTAACAATACATATGGTGAATTACCTTTAATTTAATAATGTTATTGTTTAATAGGGGTAGTGCCACATACTTGACTATTTTAGATTTAAATATGGTTGTTAGGTAACTTAAAGAGATACAACTAATTAGTATAAGTAATAATATATGAGAACTATTAGTGAGGTATGATAGTAACTATAAGTATAATGAAGACCATTTACTTGATAGACTTAACTATATAGTGTGTTCAAGAGCTGTGGATATCCATCAGTGTTTATTAGGGAATGTTTTGGTTAGGCTTTGTAGAGTTAGATGTAGCTTTTATAGGTTTTTTGCATGTTTTTGATGTTATATTTTGCAAGATAAAGAATAGATGTTTAGTAAAGTTATTTAACTATAAAAGTTTTAACAGTGTAAAAAACCTATGTACGTCCTGGTCCAGGGGAATAGTGGATAGGCACTGGTTAGGGATGGGATGTCAAGATTACTTCCAGACAATATATATCGTGCTATTATACTCGAATTTAGTACTGTTTCTCAATTTTAAAATACCCTTAAACGAATTAAAGATCTTAGTATGTGGATAATAGACTCATGGAATACTAAAGGGCTCCAGAACATGAAAAAAAGGAAATCATTTTTTCATTTATTTTTCCAATCAAAGGCATATTTTATCTTATTACAAGAAACCCACTTGACCAATGACCAATGGGCTGTCCTTAAAGGTAAGAAATGGATTAGAGAGGTGGTAGCTTCAGAAGGGACAACTAATAGTGCAGGAGTGGCTATTATCACTAAAAATCAGTATCAAGAGAAAATTCTAGATTTTAAAATAGACAAAGAGGGAAGATGGTGTTATGTGATTCTCTCATCTACACTTTATGATAAACCTGTGGCACTTATTAATATATATGCCCCATGTACCAATCAACAACTTTTTATAGCATCACTTTATTTTATCCTGAATCAATATAATAATTGTTATATAATAATAAGAGGTGATTGGAATACATATCAAGATCCCAAATTAGATAAATCAAGTTCACACAGGTCCTTTAATAATCAAGCAGTGATAGCATTAAAGGAACTTAAAACAGATTTTAAATTATATGACCCATTTAAATACACAAACAATCAAATAAATTCAAATAACTTTACATTTTATTCAAGTTGTCATAAAATGTGGTCTAGGATTGATTTTTTCCTAATTTCAGACGTACTAATTACTTTAGATCCATGTGTATCTATACAAGCTCGACACTTATCGGATCATTCTAGAATCACATTAATTTTTAACAAAGACACTAGAAATAGTAGGCGTCATAGAGGTTATAATTGGTCTCTAAATCCGTATTTATTAAATAAAGAAGATATAACTAAAGAAAGTCAAGAGACCTGCAATCATCTACTAGTTAATCTTTCTAAACACCGGCATCCATCTGATATAAAATGGGCAATGACCAAAGCACAAATAAGAGGAATTTTTCTCCAAAAGGCTACTTATTATAAGAAAATACAAACTAGAGACATACAAGAATTAGAAACTAAAATTAAGTTACTAGATCAAGATTTAATTGGGAACTATAGTAAACAAACTGAAACGGAGTTATTAAAATGTCAAAAAGATCTTTTTTTACTACAAAATAGTAAATTGTCATTTTATGAACAGAAAATACTGGTAAAATACGCTAATCATATTCAGACCCCATCAAAAGCACTAGCTCGTATCATTAATCAATCGAAAATACCTTCTCAAATTTCTGAAATACAGTTTAATAATAAAAGATATACCAATACTGAAGACATTATGAATACCTTTGAATTAATATTCTCTCAAATTTATGGCGAACATCAGGAATTACTTATAAATAAGTGTAATAACGATTTTTTGCAGAAGATTATTTTTCCGAAAATTGGTGATGAGTCTCATGAGAGTTTAATCAAACCAATTTCCTCTGAGGAGATAACAGATACAATTAATAATTTGAAGCCACATAAAGCTCCAGGACCGGATGGTTTGACTTCTGAATTTTACAAAACTTTTTGTGATATATTGGGCAAAATACTTCCACATGTATTTAATTATATAATTAATAATAAAATTAATGATCCGCATTTTAATGCTTCGAAAACAATTCTTATACCTAAAGAGAATGCAGATCTTCAAAATCCGGATAACTATAGACCCATTTCACTTTTAAATATAGACATGAAAATTATGACATCTATTTTAGCCAATAGATTGAAGAAGGTAATAAACCTAATAATATCTGATGAACAAGCTGGCTTTATAAATGGCAGACAAACTACTGATAATACGTTATCACTTCATACACTCATTTCTTATGCCACTCATAAAAATCTTAATGTTTACGCACTCATAATTGATGCTCAAAAAGCTTCCGATAGAGTTAATTTAACATTTTTGTTTGATATTTTATCATATTTCAATATACCCCAAGACTTTATTTTAACATTAAAAAAGTTATATAATAATCCCTATACAACTTTATATATTAATAAAAATTTCTCAAAAAGAATACAAATTAAGAATGGTACCCGTCAAGGATGTCCGCTATCTCCTATATTATTCAATTTATATTTAGAACCACTATTTTTACATATTAAGCAAAATATTTATCATAATGCTCCAATAATATATGGTACGAAAATATCCATGGCTGCTTTTGCTGATGATCTTAATATTTATTGTACGATGCCTGTTTCAGATACTAAGAAAATATTAAAAGCAGTGGAAGATTTTGCAGAAATATCTAATTACAAAATAAATTAAAAAAAAAACAATTTATTTCCCTTAAAGACGCCTACACCCGTTTTGCTTTTACCATTGATAGGTCAGTTAAAATCCGAAGAAAAAATAAAATATTTGGGTATTGTTTTCTCAACAGATAATAGAGACTTTTATGCGAACAATGTTAAGCTAATTCGGGATCATATACTGTCTGATTTAAAAAGATGGAATAATCTGAAATTACCAATAATGGCAAAGACTTCAATTATTAAAATGAATGTACTCCCTAGAATATTATATATTTTTCGAGCTACTCAAGTCTCAATTTCTAGGAAATCCTTTAAGCAACTTCATACGGAATTAGGTAGATTTGTATGGGAACCTAGGAAAACTAGAATATCTTATGATAAACTGAAGACTCCGAAAAATAAGGGTGGTTTAGAATTACCGAATTTTGAAGCATATTATTTAATAATAAATGCTAATAGAATTCTAAGAGTGGTTAACTTTGACAAGTCCAGTACTAAATGGTCACCCAAGTGGTTGATTCTGAATTACAAACATGCTGTTAAATTGGGTATTAATTTTAAGGCATTACCTTTTTTAAATAAAGATACCTTTAAAATATACGCTTTGATGGAACATATTATATTATATATAATGTCAATACAAAACCTGTTTAAATCACTAAATCTCTTACAGTATATGATGACCTTCCAACCATTTCACAAGAACCCGAATTTGAAAATCGGTAATCAATTGATAGATCTTAAAAAATTCCCACTTATAATTGATCTAACCATACTTGATTTATATCCCTTTCTTGGTATCTCAATACACGACATGTTAAGAGAGATGAGCCTTCCTAACTCTTATTTAATTATAATGAGACAATTAAAGGATATTTCAATAACTTATTTTAGTAATTTTAAAATTAAAGAAGAAGACTTAACCATTTGTTCAAACTTATGGCAAACTCTTATGCAGGACTTCAAATATATAACGGCTTCATATAATTTGATAAAATATGTGAAATATAATAACCAAATACTTTTATCCAAATACTGGAAGGATAAATTATTACTGATTGATGATAATAAAATATTGAAAGCAATTAATTTAACCTTAAAATCAGTATCCCTTCAAAAGCTATTATTTACTCAGCTGATGATATTTAATAAAGCTTACTACACTCGCCTCAGCTTACATAAATTCAACTCAAAAAATTCACCTAAATGTCCATATTGTATCGATCAAACCGCTGACCTTTTACACATGTTCTGGAGCTGTAAATGTATATTCAAACTTTGGAATTCTCTAAAAATTCAATTACAAAAAATGGGTTATCAACAGTCCACACTTTCTTGGGAGTTTATGATTCTTCATATTCCTCTGAATAACTTGAACAGATCCCAAATGATCATACTCATAAATATTTTCTTGTTAATTAAGCTTTATATAGCTACAAATTGGCTGAATTCATCTTTGACTTCATGGGAAAACTTTAAAAGTGTAGCAATAAAACATATTTTAGCACATAAATTACTAATTAAAGATCATAAGAAAAATATAAATAATACAAAAATATGGGAGCAAATCTTTAACATTGTGTTAGCTTAATGTTCTAATCCACTTTTCCCCGAGAAGTACATACTTAATATGGAGATTAGTATAGATAAACCTTATATTGATACTAGATCTTTTTTTTTTCTTTTTTCTTTTTTAATACCTTTTTAGAATTTTATCTTAATGTATAATGATCTTATGCAACTGTTGGAAGCATTCATGTATATAATGTACATATGTTGTAGTATTGTATTAACAATTGGAAAAGAATAAAGATTTATTACTGAAAAAAAAAGTACTCAATTGTATTTATTACTGCTTGGTGTAACTCATTCTAAGCCTTTTAGTTTAAGTACTTGGGCTTCAGACCAGTTGTTTTACATTAAGAAGGTTTGTGGTCTGCACTGCAGTGGCAGAACAGGTAGCTTACATCCTTCTAAGTTGGGAACTGCTGATTGAGGGCTCAGTGTCTGTTATTCTAAAAGTGTATTAATTCTGGTTTAAGCACTTGGGCTTCAGGCCAGTTATTTTATATTAAGAGGGTTCGTGGTCTGCATTCTTGTGGGAGGAGAGGCTGGACTCTGCCCTTCCGAGCTGGGAATTTCTGGTTAAAGGCTTATAGTGCCTGCATATTTGAACTGCTTCTTACTGAAATTGGTACACCTTGTTTGCTGTAGCATAGACTAGATCCAGGCCTGCTGAATCTAGCTTTGTTTGTATAACTTGAGCACTAATCCAGGCATTCTTTAAAGTATTCAATTGTATTTATTACTGCTTGGTAGTAACTTGATTAAAGTGTAGCTATCATTCTAAGTCTTTTGGATTAAGCACTTGGGCTTCAGACCAGTTGTTTTACATTAGGAAGGTTTGTGGTCTGCACTGTGGTGGCAGGACAGGTAGCTTTCATCCTTCTAAGTTGGGAACTGCTGATTGAGGGCTTAGTGTCTGTTATTCTAAAAGTGTATTAGTTCTGGTTTAAGCACTTGGGCTTCAGGCCAGTTATTTTACATTAAGAGGGTTCGTGGTCTGCACTCTTGTCGTCAGCAGTAGCTACAGATATCTTTGATTGGAATGATCAGCATTACTTGGTGTTAGTAGACTCTTATTCAAATTTATTTGAGATTAACCTATTTCCCAACCTAACTTCCAGTGCTGTCATTAACAAGTTGAAATGTCATTCTTCACTCCATGGTAGTTCACACATAGTGATTTCTGACAATGGTGCACAGTTTACCAGTCAGCAGTTCAAGAAATTTGCAGAAGAGTGGGACTTTGTTCATATTACGAGAAGTCCTGAATACCCCCAGTCGAATGGTTTGGCTGAACTTGCAGTTCAAAGTGCAAAACAGTTGTTAGAGAAATCCAGATGTGACAATAATAATGTTTTCCACAACTTGTTGAATCTCAGAAACATTCCTCGTGATAATCATCTAGGCTCACCTGCACAATGTCTTATGTCAAGACAAACCAGAACTATACTACCTATCAGCAGTAATCTATTAGTTCTGAGTGCTAAAAAGAAAAATCAGTAAGAGCCCAACTGTTGAAAAAGCTTTTGTCCCAGAAATCTTTCTATGATAAATCCAGCAAACCGCTTTGTTATTTACAAAAAAGAGAGATAGTGAGGAGGCAGATGTCAAAAGGTTTTGATCGCATTGGATTTGTGAAATGTTTGTGTCAAGAGCCTCGATTGTACATTGTGGAATCACAAGGAGTGGAATTCAGATGAAATCAGAAGCATTTGTTACCAGTGTCCGAACCTGTGTTACAGCATTCTGCCTGTGACAAAGACTCTAGTTCTCAGAGTGACTTGTCCAAGTCTCCTGCTTCACAGGACATTCCGCCAGAAATCTCTGTTCCTGAAAACATCCCTGTGACTCCCCAAACAGAACATTCCCCAGTGACTGTCCCTGTTGCTAAACCCAGTTCTAACCATTATGTCACAAGATCATGTCCCATCTCAAAACCTTGTTCCAGATACACTGCAACGTGGACATGACTGTTTTCTTTATTATTGTTTGTATAATTGCATGTCTATTAAAATATCACTTGCTAATATAAGACAGCTCAGTAAAGAGGGAGGATGTAGATCAGTGTCTGTGATATACCTTTAGGAAGCTTTCCAGTCAGTGGGCACGTGCACATATCTACTAAGTACATGCAAAGTAAGTGTGTCATTTTGAGTGAGCAGCCAGAGTGACAGCATGCAATGTTTGTAGTTAGTCAGTTAGTTTGTTTAAATTCAATGTTCTTGCTATTCATCCTGATGTGTTTGCACATAATAAAATACTTAAATTAATACCCGTGCCTCAACATCTTTTTAATCCACATAATAAGTACGACACCATTTGCCCAGATGCTGTGTGATTGTCCTTGACCAATTCCATTAAAAGGGAGAAATAACTGACTGGGCCAGAAGAAGGCTGCCACAATAATATCTGGTAATTCTTTCTGAATTTTTAGAAATATCTTGGGGATCACTAGAAATGCATACAGGAACATTCCCAACCATGGGAACAATACAGCATCTATCTTCCAAACACGACTGTAAGGATGTCTTGTACAGAATTTTTTTCAGTTGTCTGTTTTGAAAGGAAGTTAACTACTTGAGGTGTTCCCCGCATCTGGACCAAGTCCTGGAACACATCTACATGGAGCTTCCACCTGTGAGGGTATGCCCAGGATCTGCTTAGTCTGTCTGCCACTGTGTTTTGCTCTGATGGAATGAATGAGGCCTGAAAAGTCAGAAAATGCTGCAGAGCCAGCTCTCAGACCATCACTGTCAACTGGCAAGAAGGGCATGACCTGGTATCCCCTTGCTTACTCAGGTACTACATCATGGTAGTGTTGTCTGTGACCACTAGAATAGGACCCAAGCTCCATAAGTGTTGAAGAACATTTAAGGCATGAATCATTGTCAACATCTCTTTTACATTTATGTGCTTTGGCGTGTCCTTAGGACCCCACAAACCTTGCACTTGAACTCCTATGGACACTGCTCCCCAAGCAAAATTTGAAGTGTCTGTATACACAGATTGAACTGGGTCTGAAGATAGAAAGGGAGTCCTGGATTCAGAGACAGTTGATCTCTCCAACATTTCATAGATCCCACTACCAGTACCTGGAAATCCAAGGGATGAAGGTGATGGGTCCAACAATTCTTTAAGTGTCACTGAATTTTTCTTAGGTGTAGTCTGGCTCGTGGTATCATGAGGATCACTGACCCCATGAGGCTTAGAATTTTGAGGAACTCTCTTGCTGAGGCCATGTCTAGAAGAAAGAAATCCAATAAAATGCCCTGATGCTTCAGAACTTTGCCTTCTGGCAATAAGGCCATCTTTTTTACTGGGTCTATTAAACATCCCAGGAAAACTATTTGTTGAAAGGGTGTTAAGAAGGACTTTTTAAGGTTCAATTTGACGCCTAGGAGGAAAAGAAGAGCTGCTCCTAGAAGGAAGAAACCTCCTTTGAGAAGACTTGGGGTTTTGAAACATCCTAGATACCCTATGCATTAATTTGCCTTTATCACCATACTGTTTGAAAAGCTGTGTAACAGAGGGCCCAAACACCACGTTAGAACTTAAAGGTGCATTCAAAATTTTGGCTTTTTAATTATCAGAGAAATTCTGATTACGTAACTTAGCATATCATCATAATACAACAGAGGACGTAGCATTTCTTGAGACAGTAACTGCTCATTCAAGCAAACCTATCAAAGCATGTTTTGAAACACGAGTCAAATTAGAAACAATTTCATCATCAATATAAGACTTTTGTTCTGCAGGTAAGAATATGGCAAAATCATTCAAAATGTATGCACAATGTAAAATAAATGTTTACATATAGTCTTGATAATTTAACATTGTAAATGCTATATTACTAAAAACAGACATCCTTTTGCCAGAAAGATCTAACCATTTCCCTCTTTATGGGGGGCACTGGATAAGATGAAGCCAAGGACTTTCTATTTGAGCAGGCAGCTGGACAAGCCACAGCTGGTCAGCAGTCAAATGAGAAAAGAGACCTGTCATATCAAAGGAGACCCTATATTTTCTCTGAACTTTTTAGGAATGCTGGAATAGATACTGGTGTCCTGCAGGCAGTTCTATAAACATCTTGCAAGGCCTGTAAGACTGAAGGGACAGCTACACATTCGGTCATCTCATCCTCTATAAGGTCATATACCCTGCCTAGCTTTGGGGTTGCTCCTAAGCAAAAACATCACTAAATCTAGCAGTCATCTGAGGAAATGTTAACACCTGCTCAGACATAAGCTCAAGTTTATCTTCCAAAGAATCAGAGTGACTGCACTCAGTGTCAGCTAGGAAACCACCATTGTCCTCATCAGATTCATCGTCATTCTCTGAAACAACAGAAAGGTCTCTGGCCAAATTAACACTAGAGCAATTTATTGAAACATTAGCACCAGTATTAGCATAGCACCTTAGCCAAGGTAACCACATCAGCCTTAAAAACGTCCAGAATATGACTATTGGCTGTATGACGAAGCTTCTGTTTCTTTTCCTTGTGAAGTTCACTACCAGATAAAAAATATCTGGAGACACAGAATTATGGCTGGCAAGGGATCTCTTACTTTTGAGTACTCCTGCACCTAAGTGGTTTGGTTCTCCCATATATGTACCAGGTACTGGAAAGTACAGTTATGTACACTTACCATAAATGTAGATGTTCAAGTGCATTCACTGTTGCAGTCATTACAATTGGGTTATCCTGCTGGCAGGCTACCCTCAGTCAGCCTGAATTCCAAAGTCTAGGTCCGGTGTCGGTTGCTATCGCCTCTTCCCTATTGTCAGTGCACCAGGGTATAAAAGTTCCAGCCGATGCCATTTTCTTCAGTTTTTCTTGCCCCAGATGTCAGGTGCCCCCAAAAGGGTAGGCTACATATATGTCAATAAAACATGCATGCACCAAAGTATATATTTTGCCTTCATCTACAAGCAAATACACCACATAGGTTATATAGAATAGAGAAGTACAGATAAGTTCCATCAAAGAAATGGGGGATGGCGGGTGGGTAACCTGGACTGCAACAGTGAATACACTCGAACATCTACATTTATGGAAAGCGTACACAACTGTACTATGTTCTTCGTGTTTCACTGTTGCAGTCATTACAATTGGGTTGAATCCCAAAGCCAAGGTTGGGAGGCTGGAGCTAAATAGCATTAGGAGCGGCTATTAGGCCCTGCAGAACTGCAGTGGCAAAGCCTGCTCTGGACTTAGAGTAGAGTGGTAAGTGATAGTGCTTTGTGAAGGTGTGCAATGAACTCCAAGTAGCAGCCTCTAAAATGTCTTTGGTTGGTACTCCCCTGAGGAAGGCTGCTGAAGTGGCTGCTGCTCTGGTTGAATGTGGCCTAATGCCCTTAGGTACTGGCTTGCCATGTTGTGAATAGCAGAAATGAATGCAGTGGCCTATCCACTTTGAAATAGACTGCTTTGAGATAGCCTTCCCTTGTGATCCTGCAGCAAATGCCACTAGTAATTGCTCTGTCTTTCTGAAAGCTTTGGTTCTGTTCAAATAAAGCGTAGCTGTCTGTGTATGTCCAAAGAATGCAGAATTCTTTCCCCCTTATTCTGTGGGTTTGGATAAAAGGTAGGCAAATGAATAGTTTCGTTAAGGGCCACACTGGACACTACCTTAGGTATAAATGTCAGGTTTGTCCTCAGAGAAACCATGTCTGAATAAAAAATGATAAAAGGTTCCACAGCCGTGAGTTACCATGCTGAGACTCATCTTGCAGAAGTTATTGTTAGGAGCAGAGCTGTTTTCCAAGATAAAAACTTTATATCAGCTGTAGCGGCTGGCTCAAAAGGAGGCAGTGTGAGTTTTTCCAAGACATAATTGAGGTCCCATGCAGGTATTGGTGATCTCCTTGGAGGCCTTACATTTTTGGCCCCTCTGAGGTACTGCCTTAATAAGGGATGAGAAAAGATTGGTGGCTCTGTATTGTAATGAGCCGAAATGGCAGAGGCATGAATTTTTAAAGATGAAAAGGACAGGCCTTTGTCCAGCATCTCAGTCAAATATTGCAAAATCTGAGGAATATTTGGTACAGCTGTGCCAATTCCTTGTGCCTGGTTCCAAGCACAGAATCTCTTCCATTTTCCAGCATAGGATTTTCTAGTACTAGGCCTCCTGGCCTTCAAAATGACATCTATCACCGCTTTAGTGAGAGGTGTGTTTTGTATGACTACATTATCCACCATGCTACCAGGTTTAAGGACTTGAGTTGGCTGTGCAGGATCTGATTGTTCTGCTGGTACAGTAGATGAGGCACTTGAGGTAAGATCCAGGCTGGGCATTGAGACAAGTTCCTTAGTATTGGATACCAGTACTGGCGTGGCAAGTCTGGGGCAATCAGTATCATTTTTGGCTTCTCCTGTCTGACCTTTAGGAGTACTTTGGGAAGGAGAGGCAGAGGAGGAAAGGCATATACTGTTAAGTTTTTCCAACTGAAAGATAGGGCATCCACTTTCAATGCTTGTCTGTGATAAGTCCTTGTGCAGAATTTCTTTAGTTGGCAGTTGTGAGGTGAGGCAAACAGATCTATGCCCGGGCATCCCCATTTCCTTGTTACCATGCTGAAGACTTGTGGATCCAATTTCCACTCGTTGGGATCCATGAGGTTTCTGCTTAGTTCGTCTGCCAGAGTATTTATTTTTCCTGGCAGGAATTGTGCCTGCAGATGTACTTGGTAAGTCAATGCTGTGCCCCACAAAGTCATGGCTAGTCTGCAAAGGGGGTAAGAATGAGTGCCTCCCTGCTTGTTTATATAGCACATGACCGTGGTATTGTCTGTCTTTATCAATAGTTGTCCGGGTTGAAGTAGGTCCTTGAAGGCTGTCAGGGCATTTTGAACAGCTAGCACCTCTTTTTGATTGATATGTAGATGCATTTGGTTTGTGGCCCATGTGCCTTGAATACATCTTCCTGCCAGGTGGGCTCCCCAGGCATAATCTGATGCATCCGTTGTTAATGTCTGTGTGGCTGCGGGTAGAGTGAATGGCTGTCCCTTGTTCTGGTGACAGGCCTTCGCCCATCATCGAAACTCCTGTTGCAGGCAGGGAATGAGAGTAACTATTGTTTCAGGCTGTGGCAATGTTGAGTCCAAACACTTTTTAGGTACCATTGAAGTTTTCTCATATGCAGTCTTGCATATGGAATTAGTAGAATGCAGGATGCCATGAAGCCCAAAGCCTGCAGAATTTTTCTTGCAGTTAACTGGGCCTTTGTTGCCAACAGTTTGAAATAGGTAGTCAGTTGCCTTTGTTTGTCTGGCATGAGATAAGCCATCTGGGCAGTTGTATTTAAGCTTGCACCCAGAAATATTATCTCTTGAGAGGGTACTAGTTTTGATTTCTGTTCGTTGACTGTGTACCCCAGGCATGGTAGTAATCTCTTTACAAACGCCAGATGCTGTAGTAGAATGTCCTTGTTCTCTGCTTGAATGAGGCAGTCATCCAAGTAAGGATATATTTGTATTCCTCTTTGTCTGCAGTATGCAATTACTGGTGCCAGGCACTTTGTGAAGACCCTGGGCGCAGTAGATAAGCCAAAGGGCAGTGCAGAGAATTGGTAGTGCATTAAGCCACCTTTGAATCTGAGGTATCTTCTGCATGTTTGTCTGACTGGGACATGCAGGTATGCCTCTTTCAGATCTAAAGTCACAAGCCAAGCCTTCTTGCCCAACATGGGCAGAAGCTGCTGTAGAGTCAACATTTTGAATTTTGGAATATCCAGATATGTGTTTAGAATAGATAGGTCCAGTATTGGTCTCCAGGCTTTGTCCTTTCTGGGTACCAAGAACAGTCTTGAATAGAATCCTTGTCCCTGCTCTTGTTCTGGTACTTGTTGAATGGCCCTCATGTCCATGAGGGATGAGACTTGTTTTTGTGTCTCTGCCCATTGATGTTTTGGCAGTTCTGGCCAACCGTTTGCCCTTGGCAGGGTATGGAAGTGAAACTTGTAGCCTTGTGACACTATGTTTAAGACCCATTTGTCCTGGGTTATTATGTGCCAATTTTGAGAAAAAAGTGCTAGTTTTCCCCCTAAAGGTGCTGCCAGAAGATAAGTGCTTGGCGCAGGCAGGGGGAAGTCATTGGGACTGTTTCCTGTATGGCTGTGATTTGTCTTCTCCAGTTTTGGAGGTAGAAGCACCCCATTGTTTAGACCTGTACGTACCTTGGGGCTGGGATCTGCCTCTAGGGCATCTGTATCTGCCCCTTTGTGGCCTGTCTGACACTGGAAAGGACCAATTCTTTGTAGGCCAGTGTCTGCTAAATCTTGGTGGCTGTACCTGTAAGAAATCCTTGACTGTTTGCATAGATTTAGCTTTGTCCTCCACTTTCTTTAACACCTCTTCTGCTTTAACACCAAAGAAAGCATCATGCTGTAATGGAGCATCTAATAATTTTGCTTTAACATGATCAGGTAGATTTTGTTCCTTTAACCAAGTATGCCTCCTAATGACAGAACCCATAACTGTGGCCCTGCAGGAGGCCTCCAGAGAATCAAAACCACATTGCAAAGTATGCTTTCCAACTTGTTCAGCTGCATGCAATAAATCCTGCATTTCTTTGTTTTCTGCATATTCAGAATTTATCAATATTTTCTGTTTAAGCAGTGACATAATATATTGCTGATATTTGAGCATATGAAACTGACAATTTAAAGCCCTTACAGCCAAGGTAGCAGAAGTGTAAATCTTTTTTCCCCATCTGTCCAGTGCCCTAGAATCCCTGTCAGAGGGTGTAGGGTTTTTTGCAGTGGAAGCCTTGACCCCTTTGGGACCCTGAGAGATAGTTTCTGGGTCAGCAGCAGGGTTTTTGAAAAGGAATTTATGAGAGTCAGGAACCCTGTAGTGTTGGCCGGCTTAACAGGAGATGGAGGTAAGGAGTCAGGGGTCACACTGGACTCTGAAAATACATCATCTACAATGTCTAACACAGGTGGAATAGCTAGCGGAATGTGTTGTGGTAGTAAAAGGAAGTCTCTGAGCCTTTTCTTAGATTCTGAATAATCTTGGCTCTCCCAGTGGAAATGCTCCCTCATGGTATGTAAAGTTTCCCCAAAAGTATAATCCTCAGGAGGAGAGGCTGAAGGGATAGATTCTTCAGCATCAGAATCCTCATAGGGAGGAAGAGAGTATTCCTGATCAGAAGAGGAATCAGATGAAATGGAAACCTGATCTGAAGATTCATATTCTGTCTCTTGCCTAGGCCTCTTATCAGGAGGGGGATGGGAACCCCTGATCAAAGTAATTAGGTCTTCGACCATTTTGAGCATCTGTTTCTTAGGCATGGAGGCCTGTCCATGAGACTATTGTACTTGTTTCTTTGCCTTTAAAGGTGCTTTAGTCTTTGTCTTTGAAGCTGAAGTCGCTTTAACATATAACTGAGTAGGTCTGAAAACACTCTCAGCAGCCGATGGCTGCTCAGCAGCTCCGGACCCATCTGAGGGAATAGTTTCCGAAAGTCCAATACCTTGAGCTTTCAGCAGCCTGGCCGACTCCACATGGGTGTCGGTAGCGGCCTGCGAGTCTAAAGTAGCGGTCGTCAGGGGCTGCAAAGGCGCCTCACTGAGAACCGGCGAACCGACGACTGGCTTAGAAGAAGCCTCGTCATCGGTTTTGGACCTCGGATGCCTGTCCTTTTCTTTGCGTTTCTTGTGAATTCCGGTAGTCGGATGGCTATCTGACGACATTGTATAGTTAAATCTTCTGCCAAAATAGTGAAATGCAAAATCGTACCGAAGCTTAATACTGCTTTGGTTAAATCTAACACAAAACCGACAACTAGCAACGTCGTGGTCAGGGCCTAGGCAAGGAATACAGTAAGAATGAAAGTCCTTATGAGGTATTTGCTTCCCACAAGAAATACAAATATTAACTTTTTCTGACATCGGTCTGGAGCAAGAAAAAAGTTTCCCCAACGGGTACTTAGCTTTTAATGAAGACTTCGGATCTGAAATTAGAACAAAAAAAATCTCAGGAGTCGGCCGACCCGCACTTGCGAACTGCTTTTGCTTCGGGCACCGCGCGGCAAGAAAGACTGAAGAAAATGGTGTTGGCTGCAAGTTTTATATCACTGGCACACTGACATCAGGGAAGAGGCGACAGCAACCGATGCCGGACCTAGACTTTGGAATTCAGGCCGACTGAGGGCAGCCTGCCAGCAGGATAACCCAACTGTAATGACTGCAACAGTTAAACACGAAGAACACCAGCTCTGGAGGATGTGTCTAACTCCATTTTAATAGTAGCCGGTAAAGCTATACTAGGGGGAGACAAGGCAAAGGTAAGCGGTCTACAGGCCTAGCAATAGCCCTGACAGAATCATGAACCATAGGCTGAGACATATTTTTATTTTGTTTTTTTCTTTTTAGGTGTAACTGGATTTGATGGGGGGTGTACCAGAGTTAGGATCCATCGAGTAATGGGAGAGAACACCAACCAGAATAATAAGCTGACAGTACTGGGTAATATATCACAGTAAACACTTAAAACTTTCTAGAACTAAGAATATCCCCATAAAAGCAAATACAGCCAGACTGTCTTACTATCATTAAAAACAGACTGAAAAGTGTTAATGATTCTTTTCCAAATTATAGAAGGTGAAGAATTTCCAGTACACAAAGTCCAAATGCTAAAGCAACCAATGTCCCAAACTAATGTAAAGATTAGCTCCACACACTTTAACCACATTAAACTGACATAAAATAATGTTAATAGCAATTTAAGTTCTATTTTCTTGTCATAGAGAGTAAAATCTACACAATACATTCAAGTAACTTAATTCTTGACAAAATCAAAATCCTATGTTAAAAACTCACAAAACAGATCTATATGTATAGTAAATAATGTATAAATGCTGAAAAATCCAAGTTCTGCAATATTTTCCTGTCAAAAGATGAAAATAAAGCAGAGTAACAACAGTAAAGACAAGAGTTTTAACAGTACAAATACACACTGCACTTCTGAGAGAAATGTTTAAAAAATTTTCTCAGGAACATTAAAAGTTATGTATTTACCATAACATTCCATCTGATGATCTGAGTTGATGCTTTTCATTTGCCTTCAAACTGTGGGACCCGGATCCAGCACGGATCCAACTCAGCCACATACTCCAGCATTGGATCCAAGCTCTAAGCTCCTCCTCTACCCATAATGCCCATCTCTATCCTCCCCTCAGATCGAGTTTGTTGCAGAATAGCAGCACCCCAACCTAGACCATATGCCTATAATCCTGGCATTACCCACAAAACTTATGAAGAAAAAGACCAGCTGAAATAGAGGGGCTATGACTCTTCCATCTGGTCCACTACACAACCCACACAAGGCAGGGGGAAGGAGGGAAGGAAGGTTGAAGACAAATGAAAAGCAACAACTCAGATGGAACGTTATGATAAGTACATACATTTTTTATCTGAAGTTGTTGTTTTCATTTGGTCTTCAACCTGTGGGACACAGTCCCCAGCTACCAATAAACCCTGGGAGGTCCTCATGGAAGGACGTTCTGGAGCATGGCTGAGCCAAAGGATGCTATACCCCTGGAAAGAAGGTTCAATTTACAATGGGAGATAAATGTGTGTGATGACACCCAGGTGGCTGCAGAAGAGACATCATCTAAAGAAACCCTAGACCAAAAAGCTGCAGAAGTAGCAACAAACCTGGTGGAATGTGCCTGGCCATGCCCTGGTGGAGATAAACCTTTGGCTCGATAGGCCAATGAAATGCATTCAGAAATCCATTGAGCAATAGTAACTTTAGGCACAGGCATTCCCGAGAAGGGTTTAGAAAAGGAAAAAAAAGTTGATCAGGCTTATGAAAGGATTTTGATCGATGCAAACAGAAATGCAACAGCCTGTGAACATCAAGCAAGTGCAATTTGTACTCTCCTTTATTCTGGAAATTTGGAAAGAAAACTGGCAAATTAATGACCTGGTAAATATTATCCTCTGATGCCACTTTCAGGAGAAATGATGGATTAGTCCACAGGGATAACCTGCCTTTATGAAATACCATATAATGGGGCTTGACAGATAAGGCTCGGATCTCTGAAACCCTCTTGGCTGAGGTAACTGCAACCAAAAAAGCCATCTTCCAAGACAGAAACTGCAAAGCAACCATAGGCGCTGGTTCAAAGGGGGGAGAAATCAAAGCCTGCAGCACCAAGGTGAGATCCCAAGGGGAAATTGGGTCCTTAACTGGAGGCCTAAGGTGAAGGGTAAATTTCAAAAAGGCCTTACAAAGCTTGGACAAATCCAAAGAACCCAGGTTCTCACCTACGTGAAAATTAGAAATCTCTGCCAACTGTGCCTTAACCATAGAGAAGCTAGTGCCATGATTAAAAATATCTACCAAAAACCTCAAACGTGGCCAGAACTGGTGCAGTGAAAGGATCCAAGTCATACTGAGAAGCCCAGATCAAGAAATGCTTCCACTTACTCAAGTAAACTTTCCTGGTAGAAGATTTTTGAGCCACTACCAAAATCTTAACGTGAGAAGACTGCCCGGGAGTCCTAACTATCAAGGGAACTGGAGCAGCCAAGCTGTGAGCTTCAGGCTGACTAAGACTGGGTGAGGGATCCCTGAGGGATGGAGAGTCCAAAGGGCAAGGCAGAAAACTGCAAGTGAGAGGAGCCCACCAAGAATTTCAAGTATTTACTGTGGGAGGGCTTGATTGGGATGTGGAGGTAAGCATCCTTTATATCTAATGTAGCCAGGAATCCTTGTGGAATAATAAGAGGGGAAAAGAGCTGGCAGGGTTAACATCTTGAAGATAGGGACCTTTAGAAAAAGGTCGAGATAGGAGAGGTCTAGAATGGGTCTCCATGGTCCGTCCTTCCTGGGGACCAGGAAGAGCCTTGAATAAAATCCTCTTCCTTCTGCAGTAGAGGGGACTGTCTCTGTGGTACCCTGATCTAACAGGGTCTGCACTGCCGGTTGAAAGAGGTGCAGTTGCTGAGCAGGTGTTCAAGGTATGCCTCACCCTATGGGAGGGAAGATCCAGGACATAAAGTAACCATTTTGAAGTATGGACAGGACCCATTTGTCTGAGGTGAGATGGGTCCAAACAGGGAGACAGTGAGAGAGGTGAGCAGACAGTGGTACAGAAAGACGGGGAAGAGGAGACAAGGGTGGCAAGTAGTCAGATGCTACCTGCCCTGTCCTGAAAGCGAGTCCTATGCCTAGAAGGAGGGGATGCTCTAGCTGGAGAGGGTTGTTTTCTTGTGGGCATACAAGGCCTTGAAGGAGCAGTACAGCGGGAGTGCTTCCTATTAAACTGGGTTTTGGCTGGATAGTTTCTGTGAAACTTAGGGATTGGTGAAATCAGTAAATGTTTAAGGTCCTGCATTTCTTTGCCTTTTTGCTGCAGAGATTTGAAAAGGTCTGCTACTTTAGAACCAAAAAGTGCAGCATTGTCCAAAGGAGCATCAGTGAGCTTTGCCCTGAAATCATCTGGCAGTGGTTGTAGGCGAAGCCAAGAGTATCTGCGTAAGGCAGATGCTGGTGACCTGGCAGAGCATTTAACAGCATCGTAACTGCACTTGATACAGTGTTTGGTAACCCGGGTGGAGAGAACCAGAAAAGAGGACAGTGATGCTTTGGCAGGGGAGTCTGGAATATCTGCCAGGTGTTTGGTGGCAGATTCTAAGAGGGACAATTTATACTTGGCCATATGGATCAGGCAATTTGTGGCTCTGAAGGCCAAGGTAGCCTAAGTATATATCTTTTTGCCCAACCTTTCCACTGTCATGCTGTCTTTGTCAACCGGGAGAATGGTGGTAGTAGGTAGGAGTTTGGAGGCTTTGTCCTTAGAGACTGATACAGTGGCAGGATCAGCAGGTGGGCACTTAAGCAGATACTTAGCAGTGTCAGGCACCTTGTAAAACTTGTCTGGTCTGCATGGGCAAGGAGGTTGGGAGTCAGGGTTCAGAGATGCAGACGAAAAGGCATCTAAAAAGGCAGGCAGGAAAGGAGGAACAGGAGATGGGCTGGGGGTTTCCATTTGAATGAGGTCATAGTACCTCTTTTGTACCTCAGACATTTCTGAGGATTCCCAGTTAAAGTGTTCCTTCGTCCTGCTAACTGTCTCACTAAAGGTCAAATCTTCAACTGGGGAGTCAGGGTCCACTGACTCTTCCTATGGAGATCCATATCTCAAGGGTGAAGACAGCTGTGAGTTGTAAGAAAGTGATTCCTCAGAGAAATCTGAAAGGACTTCCTCTTCCCTAGTAGCTGTGTCAGTAGGCAGAGGCCTAGGGCTCAGGAGAGGAGGAGAGATGGATCCAGTAACAGCTGTAGTAGGCCTAAGTGTCATAAAGGCACTGAAAAGGCTTTGACTGAAAGCCTGCCAATCAGGAATGCTTTCTGTAGAGGGAGAAATATGTTTCCTCTTTTCTCTTCTTTTAAGAGGGCCTATGGATGTCAGTCTATAAATCGGAGATTGCAAGGGTTCGGAGGGCTCAGATGGTTCCTCAGAAAATGCAGGTTCCCCCCAGTGTCAGAAACCGGTGCCAGAATAGCATCTGCAGATGTGCTCTCTCCTAAGGATAGTGTGGCATCCTTAGAGGTACCTGTGACCTCTGGAATGGCAGAGCTGGGACTATGTGGGCCACAGGCTGGGGATTTGCTGGAAGAGGCTCAGCAGCAGATGAACGCCGTAAGGTCCTGGCCTTCTTTTTTGGTGGTTCTGCGGAGACATCTGAGGAGCCCTCCATCCATAATGTAAGCTGCTTCAAACATTGGTTTTCAAGACAAAGATAAAGTGCATATAAGTGACTACACAATGTTTTAAGCATGAACGGGCAAATTCGGCAGTCTTTATGGTCATGTGACCATCCCAAACATAAAAGGCACTTATTGTGGGCATCCTTATGAGTAATCTGGCAGCTGCACCGACACTTACCCTTTCTGGATGACATGAACAAGCAATACTAAATTTTTAGAAGGACTGAAAAGGTCCCCAACGAGGTACTTATCTGATAAAACTAATCTGACATCAGTGGTAGCAGAACCACCTGGTGTACGAGTGGAGACCTTAAACCTGGCAGCATGGTGGATAATGTAGTTATACAAAACACACCTCTCACTAAAGCGGTGAGGTCTGAGGGCTGGTGCGTGCCGACATCACCTTTATGGCCCACAAACTCTCGTCCATGTCAGATGCCTCACGCACTGCAGAGGGGATGAAAGCTTTTGGATACTGGTTATACTTACGCAAAACTGGAAGGGTAAATCCATATGCGGAATACTGCAACATGGGAATAGAAGGACATTGAGAGTAATCATGGCCACCATGCACCCCAACGCCCAAAGAACTGAATCTGCTGGGGGACGTTTGGCTTGAAAGATGTAAGAGACATGATGTAAAAGGAATCGCAGTCTGTCCAAGGTAGAAACATCTTGCCTTGGATAGTGTCTATATGAGCCCCAGTTAAATTGAGCACCTGCACTAGTGCCAGCTGGGATTTGTTGATATTTATAGTTATGCCCAGGTAATGAGTGGTCTTGAGAAGAAGATCCCTGGCTTGACACAGCTGATACCTGGAGGGAGCGGAAAGGAGCCAATCATCCAGGTAGGGGAATACCTGAGACCCCTGCAGCCACTGGTGAGACGCCACTACCTCCATCCCTTTGGTGAACACCTGGGGGGGGATGAGCCCAAAGGGGAGCGCTCTGAACTGAAAATGACTGGCTCCCACCCACATGCAGTGGAACCTCCGAGAGCACCTGCTCATCTTGATGTGATAGTGCATGTCTTGGAGGTCCACCTAGTACATCCAGTTGTTAATCTGCTGGAAGGGCAGAATGCACTGAAGGGTGACCATCCAGATTTTTGTCTTGGCAACCAACAGGTTCAGGGTTGAAAGATCCATAATGGGTCTTATGTCCCTCATTTTCTTTGTCACTAAAAACAACCTGGAATAGATGCCTGGTCCGGATTGGTCTGGGGGGATGGGCTGGATGACTGTTTTTTTGAGCAGCCTGGAAATTTCTATGGCTTCTTGCTCCTGTTGCACTGGTGGGACATTTGGAAGGTGTATGGAAAGGACAGGGGGCTGAAGAAAGGGGATCAAGTATTCTCTGGATATTATCTGAAAAACCTAATGATCATCGGTGATGGACTCTCAGACTGTTGGGTGCAGAGATAGATGTCCCCTGACTGCCTCTAAAGATGAGCAGTTGGGCAACCCTTCAGGACTGCTGTGAGGGTCTGTCAGGGAAGGGATCCCAAGACCCTTGGTTCCTTGGGTCCCCTCTGCCATGAGGTCAGCATCTGTCATATCCTCCTCTGCCTCTGGTGGAAGGCAAACCCTGAGTATCATGGGAAGAGCCTTGAGATTTCCAGAACCACATCTTCTTCACCCCATGCTGATTGCTAGAGAAGGATCACTGTGGAGTGGAGAAGTGGATCCTGATGGCAGACAAAGTCTTCCCGTCCTCGCTCTGGACTAAGGTGTCACGAGCAGTCTTACCAAAAAGAGTGGAACCGTCATGGGGGGATTCGTAAATGACACCTTGAAGAGCTCTGAGAAAGCATAAAACTGGAGCCAGGCATGATGCCCAATGGCTACACCTGTCTCGGTAGCCCGAGAGGCATCTTCCTTAGCATGTGATAGGAAATTCATTGAAGTATTGGATGGCAGGAAAAGACTGAACACTTACTGCCTCTTCCCTCTCAGGATATGCTCAGCCAAACAGCTGTCATAGGAAGAGAGAGGGAGGTGAGTTTGAGTTTTGAAAGATGGCCAGTGCTGGGCTACCTTGGAACACATAATGCAAAATGCTACTGAGGCAGTGGAAAGGATGAACATCTCCAGTTTACAAGTGCACACATATATAGCTAACTATGTACATAGTTGTTGCCATCAGACCTAAAGGTCTGAGACACACTATGCTGTAACTGACTGAGAATGAATAATGTAAATTACCTGGTTTTGTACTGGAAGGATCCAGTCTGAGTGTCCAGTGTGCTTCCTATCAAATAAGCACTTGAGAGGGATCCAACTAGGACTTTGCACTGTTTACTGTGATTTTCATGTTCTGGAAAAAACTCAGAAGAACCCCGCAATCAGTGATTAAACTTTTCCAAGTCACATCCAGATAGGAAAACACCTCAATCTGTTGTTATCTCTAATTCACTGCAGCTGTGGACATACATTTTTGTGAATGTCCTACTGCTGTGGTGAGACTGAAAGAAGGGTCCAGAACTAAAACTGACTGATTCCTAACTAGAAATGCACAAAGATTCTAGATTCCTTGGCAATCTTTATGAGCTTATATGTATCCTGGAAGTCCAAACAGCACAACCAGTCCCAATTTCACAGACATGAAAGGATAAACTGTAACATGACCGTATGAAAGATTTTTGGGGGAATAAATTTGTTTTGGCTACTCAGATCGACTACTGACCTAAGGTCCTTTGTCTTTTTTTGGGAAACAGCAGGAAAGTACAGTTGTGTCTACTTACCATAAATGTAGATGCTCGAGTGTCTTCACTGTTGCAGTAATAACTCATTGGGATTTCCTGCTGTTGAAGACCTTTGCCAACCTGAATACCTGGGATTTTCCCCCTCCTCTAGGCCTGGCAAATGCCCTATGCTACAGTGTCAACACAACATGGTATAAGGGTCATCAGCCAGTGTCCTTTTCTCAGGACTTCTTTGCTCTGACAGGACTGGAGGCTCACTCATCAAGCCCTAGGCTAGGAGAACAGCCCATCCATACTGACTCTAGCAGGGAGACCTTTTGGATAATTTAGATGGGTAGGGGACCTAAAGAAGAAGGGTACGAGGAATTTACCCCAACCCATAACAATGACAGAGGGGGGGAAAGGAAGGGAAAGGCTACTGCAACAGTGAAAACACTCAGACATCTACATTCATGGTACATATACACAATTGTGCTATGCTCATTGTGTTTCACTGCTGCAGTAACAAGTCATTGGGGAGATTCCCAAAGCTATAGGATGGGATGCTGGTAAAATGAGGTCAAACAGGGGACAGAAGCCCATACACAACTGTAGAGGCAAACCCAGCTCTGGTTCTAAAAGAAGAGAATATGCATGATTTGATAAAGGTGTGACCTGAAGACCAGGTGCCTGCTTACATGATTTTTTTTTGGTGGGCACTCACCTGATATAAAAGTAGCTGCAGTGGCTGTGGTTCTAACGAAATGGGTTATAATTTAATCTGGTACCTTTTTGCCATGATGCTTGTAGCAGAAACTAATGTAGAGATCCACTTAGAGCTAGTTTGTTTGGTAACTGGATTACCCAATTTACTAACGGCAAAGGCCACAAAGAGTTGGTCTGATTTCCTGAAAATTTTTGTTGTGTGGAAATAAAATCCTAGCTGCCTGTGTACAATGACAAAATGCAATGTTCTCTCACTCCTGTTTTGTGGGTTTCAGAAAATAAAAGCAGGGAGATGTATAGTTTGATTCAGGGAAGAATAGAGTGACCACCTTAGCCATAGAAGTAGGAAGAGTCCTCAGAGAGACTATGCCTGGGTAAAACCTGAGGAAAGACTCCTTACACTTTCCAGCCTGTAACTCAATTGATTATCCTAGCTGAAGTGATGCCTAACAGAAATACTACAGTTTTCCATGACAAAAGTTTGATCTCTGCAGAGACTGCCAGTTGACAGGGGGGGGGGGGGCAGAGTAAGCTTCTTTAATAAAAAACTGAGTTGCCAGGAAGAAGGAGATCTCTGGGGTGTGACAGGCCTTAGGTAGGTGATGCCCTTGAGGAACTGTTTCAACATAGGCTGGAAAAACAGGGAAGGTTGTGTGGGTAGGTAAACAGGCAGGGATGGCAGAGCATGAACTTTGATGGAGGATTAAGAGAGAACTTTGTTGAACAGCTCGGTCAGATAGGTTAGGGCCAAGAGGAGGTTAGCTAGTAAAGGTTGTTTAACCTTGGTCTAGTACCAGGCTGCCAATCTTTTTCATTTTGGGATGTATGATTTCCTAGTACTGGGTTTTCTGGCCTCTTTTAAAATAGTTAAGACGTTCTTGTTTAAGAGCAGGCCCTGGGGAACAAGAACTATATCCCTGCCAGCTTCATAGTGTGTAAGTTGGAGTGTAAGGGGTCTCCTTTGTTATGTGTCAACAGATGCATCTCCTGTGGAAGCAGCAAAATATGTTCTTTGTAGTCAGTGTTGCAGTACTAATCCTTGGGACTTCCTGCCATGCTGAAGCCTGTTACCAGCCCCATTTCCAGAGTCTTAACAACATCACAAGCTGATAGACGTTTTATGACTGACATCTGGGCATCTGCTGGTGCCATATTCAGTTCATTCTAGTCTTGCAGTCCAGTGCATTTCACATGTGTTTTAGACATTCATAGTCCATCAGTCTGCTCATGTTTCCAGAGTTTCTCTGCATCCAGACAGAGAAGTATCCTGTTGGTGAAATTTTTTTTCTAATTAATGTTCAAAAATTTGCAGGTTCCACTACCTCTTTGACAACTGATTCCAAAAAAAGTGAAAAGATAAAAAACCCAAGGATCCAGAGTTCACTGAAAACGTGATTGTGTCTACCTCTAAATCAACTGAGGACCTCAGTGAAGTGATTTTGCAGCCACCAGGACCAGTGATAACTAGGCTGGAACCCTCTGGCACGACCCCTTGGGTGGCTGCCATGGTTTCAGGCCTTCTCACAACTACCACCACCACTCATACTTCAGTCAGGTCTGACACTACTATGCAGGCATCATCTTCTGACATCTGAGAAGTGGTTCCACAAGGAGTACTCTCCCCTCCACTGACTTTGACGTTCCTTCTGAAGTTGGGCTTAGCTGACCTCATCCCTCGGCCATGCCTGCTAAACAAGCATTAAAACTGAAACTTACACCAAACATGGTCTGGCCTCTGCCCTTGGCCCTTGGACTGCAGGCCAAAGTCCAGGACCTGGTTAAGATAACACAGGAATTCCAGGCATTCATTAAAGTCAGAGAAACTTTGCAGACTTCCACAGTCTCCCTGGTGCCGACCAAAAGGACTACAGATATATCCCTCTCAGAGGAGGAAGTCTCCTCATCCTCTGAAGATGAGGAAGAACTCACCTACTCAGGTCACTTGCAACCCCCAAACCTACCCTGATTCAGACTCAGATGACACTCTCTCTTCTGCATCTCCACCTAAAACTTTTCCTTCAGAGACACACTACATAAAATGAAAGAAGCCTTTAACTGAGAAAGTAAGGAGTTCTTCTAAGCTTAGGCATACTATGGAGAACTAATAAGCTTACCCTCTCCCCTAACAATGGCTATTCCTCTGGTACACTTCATGCTAGATGATGTGCTTGAGGACATAGCCCTGGATTCCTTACCATCTGCTCCTAGGAAATCACAGAGGTTTTATAGGGCAATTGACTCGTACAAATATGTCTACAAAAATCCAAAAGCTGATCCCTCAGTGGTCTACACTGAAGCTACCAAAAGGGTTCCCAAAGGGCCATCTCAGTACCCATTACCTAATGACAGGGAGAGAAAGCTCCTAGACAGGATTCACAGGAAAACCTATACCTCTGCTACCCTTGCCATAACAGCATTAAATCGTCAATTTCATATGTAAAATATCTGCAATCACTTCAAGATAAAATGTTAACAAAACTTGATCCCATGTCGGAAAGAATTTCACACAAGGAGATGCAGGACATTGCTAGAAAAGACTTACAGGTAGCCAGGCACTGTTTGAAATGTGGTTATGACACCTTATATCTTCTTGTAGGGCAGCTGCCACAGGATCATTTGCATGCAGATATGCTTGGCTAAGAATTCAGCCATTGTCAGACCAGGTTAAAGCAGAGTTACTGGATGCTCCACTGGACACAGAGTTCCTATTTGGACCTCCAGCTGAATAAGGCTTTGAGAAACTACACAAAAAAGGCAAACAGTTTAATACTGTTAAATAATTTTACTTGTCCCCAACACAGAGATACAGTAGAAACTACCCCTCTAAGCCTTGGCCCTTCCCACCTAGACAAGACAAGGGCAGGCCTCCCCATGGAAAAAGACCAAGGTAATCAGGAAGATGGCAACAAGAACAGCCTCACAGATCCACAAAGAACAGATTTGTTACCCCTCCTTGCCCACTTAACCCTCCCCTTCTTCAAGGATCCCTGGCAGGCAGGCTTTCCCTCTTCTTAAAACAGTGAAAGACCATTACAAGGGAACAACAGGTTCTCAGCATTATAGAAAAGGGATACTTTATTCAGTTCAGACAAATTTCCCTCTTTACGGGCATGCCAAGACCCCCAAAGGAGCAAGAAAATCTCCTGCCACCAATTATCAGTGATTTACTTAGGCAACGGTCCATACTACTGATTCCACCAGGTCAATGGGAAAAAGTTTTTATTTAAGACTTTCCTGGTCCTAAGAAAATAAGGAACCTAGAGACATATCCTAGACCTCTCAAGGCTAAAAAAATTCCTTCATGTGCCAAAATTCAAGATGCTTACTCTGCAAAAGCTTTTAACCATGGTTTTTCATGACACCTCCATGGGTTACAATCAACCTAAAGGATGTCTACCTTGATGCACCTATAATTCCCTGCTACAGAAAATACTTAAGTTGGTAGCCTTAGACTCCCACTCTACCATTTTGGATCTGCACTGTCCCAAAAGTGTTCACAAACTGCTTGGTCCCCTAATAAGACACAGCAGAATGCGGGGGATGGCACCATATGGAGAATACTAAGCCAAACCGATCCAAATCAGGAGGCTTTATTGTACACATGGAAAGCACACAGGCAGGAAAAACACATAAAAGCTCCCAAATCTTTGTGTTTTCGTAAAAAAACTTCATCAGATGCAAACCCATTCATGTGATTAATGACTACTTTTATAGTCACAGCAATTTAAGATATCCAATAGCCAAACAGCCACTAATCAAATATTAAAATTCAACTACACAGTTATTTCACACTCTAATGATCCCACTAAGTAAACCACCTTATTTAATAGCTGAGAAGCCATAAAACCATAAAATGAATATTGTTTCAGTGTTGTTAAAAACAAGTTAAACAATCTAAAATCAGACATTTAAAAATCACTAAAAATAAATAAGAATACCATTCATTACATCTACCATCTAGTTCAATAACAATGGCACCATCTTGTGTGTAAAGTCAGTAATTGCATACATCAACTTAGAAACAAAATACATGGGAAAGAAATAATGCTAAATATAAATATAAAAATAAAAATTACATGTAAAGTAGTAATCATAAAATAATAATCATAAAATACTGTTGTAAAATACTGTGATATTTTGAAATAATATCATAAGGCACTGAGGTGGGTGTCATGATACAATCCTCCAGTTAACTAGGTTGATAGATATCAGGTTGGGGTGGGAAACTGATTCCTTGAATTGGCTGAGAAGTAATACCAAAACACCAAGGCCAATGGGCATGCACTTCAGAATTTTAAAAAAGTCTTCAGGAAAAAAAGATAAAATGGAGAAGTCTAACTTGATGAATTGACCAGAATGACTGAAAAATGCAAAAAGGTGAAACTCACCTAAATATACAATCGAAGTGTAATTTTTTTCTCACAAACATAATGAATCTTTTTTAAAAGCAGCTTGGGGCAATTTCTCTGACGCTGTAGTTCAATGTGCTGCAAAAAAGAAGTGGTATGATGTTTGTTTTGCAGAACATTATGAGCAGAAGTGGATCATCTGGTAGCCTGGGAAAGTTTCAGATAGAGAGCCATCTAAAGTCAGCTGACCTTAGCCCTATTACTGACATGGACGGACTTCCTAATACCAAATTATCTGCTATGTATGTTACAGCAGGTTTGAACTGCTCACAATCTACTTCTATATCCCACTCCTCTTTTCCAAGAGCTTCTTTGAAATTGAAATAAACTTTTATTGGGCAAGATACAATTTTCTTTATGTCAGCCTTCTTATAACTCACTGGTCTGAGTTTTGATGCCTTTATCTGATCGTTAAGATTATTTGGACTGTAATGTTTTTTTTTTTCCAAATGTAGTGTCATATTAGTTCTATAAGGCATACATCAATAGTACATCAAGAAGGATTTTATCCTCATTATCACATAAGCCAAGGAAGGACCTCTTGCTAACATGTGACATACTTCAGTCCTCTGTTAAAAACATGTTAACCTTCTCTGACACCTTAAGGATATAGTCTTCTTCTGGTCCATTTCTTCATCCACAACAGTTTGTCTTCAAATCATGTGCAGCTTTTATAGCCTCAAAGATGACCCATTCCACTTCTTGTGTTTCCAGTTTACTCCTTTCTTTGGTATGGTATCATTGCCTTTACTGAAACAGCTGCTCATCTTCATTTCCCATTCCTGCCTACCCTTCCTGTCACTTTTATAAAACTTTTCTTACTTATATTTATTTTGTGGATTTTGTTATTGATATGAGTATATATAGACTGATTTTATTGAAGTATGTTTGCTATAGAGTTGTACTAATATATATTAAGATAACTGATTAATTGAATGATGAAATCTAATTACATCGTATTTTTATGTCTTTTTCGTGGTAGTCCGACTAGTCTTCTTGATTACATTTCGTTTTATCCTACTGTGTTGGACTTTTAGACAGCTGCATTCACTTTTTTCAGTCTACACTGTCATAAAACACAAAACACTAAGTTAGGTTTGGAACATCAAGTGCTTCAAAGTTCAAATGATTTTGAAACGGCCCAGTTCTGAGGAAGACTGAAGAAATTCAAAACTGTATATATCAGGAGAAGTTATGAAATGTGTTCTTACTACATACAAAGAAAATGATAAATGTTCTGAACAAGACATGAGTCATACGATACATAGCTAGACTAATGACAAGTCATAAAGACCAAGAAGGAAAGGTACATGAGAAGCAGTAAAAGAAGAAAATATCAAACCAACGTGGGAATAAGGAGGCTCTGTGGAGGATATGGATGCTACAGTTCACTTATGGAGCAGTTCATCGAAATTTAAAATTAATACATGCAGGAGACTTCACTTCCCTTACACCCTCTTACTTGACATGATATCCTCCAAGGTTTCACAACCTCAGGGAAAGTTTGTTAATTTCAGTGAAATGGCCTGTCAATGAACCGGCAGTCAGCAAATCACACATTTACCTTCATTGAAAGCTACCAAAAAACAAGGACAAAGAAGGTAAATGGAGAAGCAGATTGCATTTCTAAGCATGGTACATTAAGATAAGGTCTGGGAGATTAAATAAAAAGTAAGAACGGCTAAGTATGCAAGAACTAGAAAAACATTTTTACACCTATATGAAGGACCACAGATTTCTTACCAAAAAGAACACAATAATTCACAGACTTCTACATTCCATAGTTCTATTAGAAGGCAGGTTTTGACAAGTGTGTAAATATCTTTACGTACCTTTAGAGGAATTTTCTAAAAGTTCAATACCTTCTGGAATGATGATGGCCAGGGCTGTTCCACAGAGTAACCCAGCTCCCAGTACAGTCACTAACTGCAGCTTATTCTAAAATGAAGACACGTTACATAGTTTGCTTAGAAACAACATGAAAAATAGTTTTAAGTGATGCAAACATTTGAACAACAGCATTAAGCAGAAAAACTGTGTCGTTACGCCTATATTCTAAAAATGACCGCAGAGTCATCTAAAATGCTATGCTAAAACACAAAACTAAAACTAACAAAGAAATGATGAGGTATCAGATGGGTAAAATAACTTTACATGTTTATGCCAGTATTAATAATTACATTCCAATAGCATGTTTATCTAAAATAAAGTTGGGAGAGGTTTTTTTCTGTTACTTACTTGTATCTCCATTGGTAGTTACAAAATTGATATGATGAGTCATGTGTTTAGACTCAAGCTGATCATACATGTACTGCTATAGACATATATTCCCGACTCTAGGATATGTTAAGCACTCTGTTTGAATAAGAGAATGATGGCTCTATACCACAAATATGAGAAAAGCACAAATAATTACTTAATGTTAAAATAAAACTTAAAAAATGTACAGAAAATGAACCACAACATGAAAGTATGTGAAGAATAAGTGAAATTGTAAATAAGAGTGGGTAGAGTGCAAGTCTTTGCAAGATAACTAAGGGCAGGGATTCCTAAGTTGAAGAAATGTGAGTGAAAATGCTGAGGGATAAGAAGCAAGAAATCAACAAGGCAAAACAAGAAGCAGACACGTAGAATTAGCCAAGAAAGAAGGGGAAAGTACAGTTGCTCAAGTCCTACTTACCTGTAACAGTAAATGTTCAAATTTCGCACTGCCTCAGTGGCACATGCTTCAGGACTTGCACAAAGTTATGGGGGAGAGGGTGTTCTGTGCCTGTAAAAACCCACACTGGCAGCTTTTCAGAGCTCAGAAATCCATCCTGGCTACCTGCGACAAGGGATTGGCTAAGCTCCTCCCATCAGAGGAAGCCTACCCCTTGTCACAGGAAGTCAGCTGTTTAGGCTTTTAGTGCTAAATAGGAAGAATCAAGAGGGACCAGAAGGAAGAACTGCACGAAACCAACCGATATGCAGCCAGAAAACACCAAAACAAATAAGTAAAATTAACCAACAACACAAGAAGGCTGGATATCATTTAACTATTTATATAAAATAAAGGGGATGATGGGTGGGTGCTGCCATGCAGGACGTGTAAAATTCGAACATTTGCTGTTACAAGTAAGTAGGACTTACACAACTGCACTATGTTCATCATTCACACTGCCTCAGTGGGATATGTGTAGATTCCCAAAGCTTACCCTACCTAGGCAGAAAGAGGATAAGGATCCAAGTGCCCCTGGAGAATGGTCCTCACAAAGCCTGCTCTAGGGCTTGACTAAAATTCAGTTTGTAGTGCTTTGTAAAGGCATGAACAGAGGACTAGGCTGCTGCCTCTAGAATACTTCTAGAGTCCAGAGTCCACTCCTCCAGTATGCCACCAAAGGAGATAAGGCACTGGTGGAATGTGCCTTAACCTTGCCTGGAGTAGATATACCATGGTGACAGCAACAAAAACAATAGCAGACGACAGCCAATGAGCAACTGTTCGCTTACAGATATATTTACCCTTCTTAACCCTAGAATAGGAAATAAAGAGAGGTTCAGCTTTCCTGAAAAACTTAGTTCTGTCATGGTGGTACCTGCCTGCACACATTCAAGGTATGCTGAATATTTTCTCCCTTTTTTAAGGCTCCAGAAAGAAAACAGGGAGATTGATGGCTTGATTCAGGGTAAATTCAGAAACACCTTTTGGTATGAAAGATGGAATAGTTTATAAAACAACCCTGTCCTTGTGAAAATCAGACAAGATTAGCCCATCATGAGGGCTTCAGCCTCAGAGACTCACCTTGCAGAAATCAGAGCAATAAGCAAAATAATTCTCCAAGTGACAACTTTAAATCAGCCTGAAAGGCCAGTTCAAAGGAAATAAGGTCAATTTTTCAGGAACAAAGCTGAAAATCCAAGGAGGAGGAATTTTCTTTCTAGGGTGTCTGAAGTGCAATGCTCCTTTCAATAACTGACCACAAACAGAGATGAAAGGGGCCAATCCATGGGAAGATCAGCTGAGATGGCCACAATATGCACCTTGACAGATACATAAGATAAACCATCACTGAGAAGCTGACACAAATATTTTAAACCAGAAGGAGAAACTTTTCAACAATTGGCTAAGTTTCTGGTGTCATTCAAAGGGGATGCAGTATCTGTCTGCCTGGGAAGACATGCTTGACAAGCTTCGATGCTTTGCCACAGATGGCTTGCACCTGTCACCCCTGGGATTCAGGATACTGTCAAAAGCTCTTGCCACCCCCATAGTACCTTTTTTAGGCAAGGCTCAAAAGACAAATCCACCTCCGTAACAAGTACCAGCGACAAAAAACTGAGGGTCATGCTGCTCAATGCTAGGAGTTTAAACCTTGAAATGCACTCCCTCGAGGCACTCCTCAATATGGAGAGCATCGATATTTGTGCAGTAATGGAGACCTGGTTAAAGGCTCAAGAGAGCACCCCCAGCGATATCAGGCTACAACTCATATGACACATTTCGGCCACAAAACCCGGACCGAAATACAAAGCGAGGAGGCGTATCTATATTCATCAAGGATAATCACAGCTCCAGACTGGTTGCAAAATATGATGCCTCGGAGATCATCCAAGTGCAACTTACAATGGGCAAAACTGAAATTCAGATTGTAGCTTGCTACAGATCACCATCCCTGACCCAAGACACCCACTCCTTGTTCCTCGAGATACTGGAAAACATGAAGGTCCAACCGAACACCCTTATACTGGGTGATTTCAATTACTCAAACATTAACTGGGAAAACTACAGAAGCACTAATACCTTTGCTCAGCGCTTCCTAGAATATATAAACTCAAATGCCCTGGACCAGCTTATTAGCACCCCCACAAGAGGTAACAATATACTGGACCTGGTTATCACCAACATGGGGGATAAATGCTCCACACATGTGGTTAATTCCTCATTCGTCAGATCAGACCCTAAACTCATCACCTTAGATATCCACATACCACCCTCAACCCCTCCCAGGGAAACCATGGCAAAAAACTTCTCCAAAGCAAACTTTATGCTACTCAAGTTATACAGCTGCAGTCATAACAGATGGGTTATCCAACATAATGTTATGCAAAGATGCAATGTTGATAAATCAAAAACAGTAGTTGCAAAAGGTTATATGAATAGTGTTTGTCATAAGGCCTGTCCTAAGAAATCCCAAAGCTAAGTAAGGGTGGTAGGCACTAAGTGGAACTAGGAGGGGGATGGATGCCCTAGGCAGGACTGTGGAGTGTGCACTGAACTCCAGGTCAAAATGTCCTTTGTAGGGGACCCCTGTCCTTGGTAGGGACCCCCCTAATCCATTTTGAAATTGTCTGTTTGGAAATAGCCTTTCCTTGAGCACCTGTAGCATAGGACACAAGAGTTGCTCAGTTTTTCCTGAATGCTTTGTCCTGTCCAAATAGTAACAAAGTTGCTTGTTTGAATGTCAAAATATGTAATCTTTCTTTTTGTTTTGTGTTTTGGATTAAAAAGGTAGGGTAGTGGATAGTCTGCTACAAAGCTACTGGATACTACCAGCCATGAGGGCCTGTAGCTCTGCAAAGCGTGCGTGGGGAGGTGATAGAAAAAAAGGCTGTTTCTATGACAAGTAAAGTTGAGGTCCCAAGCAGGACTGGATGAGAGAATAAAGGAGGGTCTGTGTTGTATTGTGCGGAAATGGCTGAAGCATGGATCTTGATGGAGGAGAAGGAAAGTCCATTGTTTAACATCTCAGCTAGGTACTGTAAAATTTGAGGAATATTTATTACCCAAGGATTCTGTCCCTTTTCTTGATTCCAGGCACAAAATCGTTTCCATTTGGTGGAGTAGGCCTTTCTAGTAGAGGGTCTTCTGGCCTCCAAGATAACATCCTGCACCTCCTTGGAGAGGAGAAATTGTTGGGAAATCAAGCAATTCTCCATGCAGCTAGATTTAGAGTTTTGAGATGGCTGTGAAGGGTTTTGTAGTTGTGCTGGGACAACAGAAGAGGAACTAAAGGAGGATCCATGGTGGGGAATGTGTCAGGCTCGTCAGGAGCGGATACCAGTGTTGTCTTGGCCAGTCTGGCGCAATGAAAATCATTTTTGGTCTCTCTGCTCTGGCTTTTAATAGAACTTTGGGCAGCAGAGGAAGAGGCAGGAAGGCATAGACTGTCAATGTTGCCCAATTGAAGGAAAGTGCGTCCACTTTCCAGGCCTGTGGATGATATGTCCTTGAACAAAATTTTTTCAACTGGCAATTTCTGTGGGTAGCAAAGAGATCTATGTCTGGCTGTCCCCATGCCTGAGTTATCTTTGTGAAAACTTGAGGATGCAACTTCCATTCGTGTGGATCGGTTATATTTCAGCTTAGGTTGTCTGCCAGTGTATTTTCCTTCCCTGGCAGGAGTTGTGCCAGTAGTTGAATTTGCAATTCCAGTGCTGTGTTCCATAGGGTCATGGCTTGCCTGCACAGGGGGTATGAATGAGTTCCCCCCTGTTTGTTTATGTACCACATCACTGTGGTGTTGTCTGTCCTTATCAATACCTGGCCTGGATGCAGTAGGTCTTTGAAGGTCATAATAGCCTTTTGTACGGCTAGCATTTCCTTTTGGTTGATGTGAAGGTGCTTCTCTTTTCGGGTCCATTTTCCCTGAATGCACTGATATGTCATGTGTGCTCCCCAGGCGTAGTCTGAGGCATCTGTTGTGATGATTTGAGTTGCTTGAGGTACACAGAAAGGAAGACCTGTGTTTCTTTGGCAAGCTTGAGCCCATCACATAAATTCCTTTTGAAGGCATGGAATGAGTGGTATAATCGCTTCCAAGCTGTGGCTGTGTTGAGACCATAAGTTTTTTAGGTACCATTGAAGTTTCCTCATATGCAGCTTTGCACATGGGATTAGTAGGATGCAAGATGCCATGAATCCCAGAGCCTGCAGGACTTTCCTTGCAGTTAGCCTGGTGTAAGTTGCCATTGTTCTGAAGTATTGAGACAGTTGCCCTTGCTTGTCTGGCGTGAGGTAGGCCATCTGGGTGGTTGTATCCAAGCTGGCACCCAGGAAAATTATTTGTTGAGAGCGTATTAGTTTTGATTTCTTTTTGTTGACTGTGTATCCCAGGAAGTTCAACAGTTTTATTACAAATGCCAGGTGCTGCAGTAGTATGTCCTTGCTGTCCGCTTGGATCTGGCAGTCGTCCAGATATGGGTAGATTTGTATCCCTTGTAGTCTGCAGAAGGCGATTACTGATGCCAGGCATTTCGTAAACACTCTGGGTGCAGTAGATAAGCCAAAGGGTAATGCAGAGAATTGGTAATGGGTTGAACCTGCAAGAAATCTGAGGTATCTTCTGCAATCTTGTCTGATAGGGACATGCAGGTATGCCTCCTTGAGGTCCAATGTTACCAGCCAAGACTCCTTGCCCAGCATGGGAAGAAGCTGCTGTAATATGAGCATCTTGAATTTTGGCACCTGTAGATATGTGTTTAGGATGGATAGGTCTAAGATAGATCTCCAATCTTTGTCTTTCCTTGGTACCAGGAATAGTCTGGAATAAAACCCTTGACCTTGTTCTTTTGCAGGTACCTCTTGAATTGCTTTCATGTCCATGAGAGCTGAAATTTGTTTTTGTGCCTCTGCCCTTTGATTTTGTGGCAGGTTTGGCATGCCTCTCATTTTTGGAAGGGTGTGAAAGTGGAACCTGTAGCCTCTGTCTATAATGTCCAGAATCCATTTGTCTTTTGTAACAATATGCCAATTTTTTGAGAATAATGTCAGTTTTCCGCCCAGTGGTGCTGCCATTAAAGCTTTGCTTGGCAGGTGTAGGGGGAAGTCATTGTGTCTGTTTTCTAAAAGACTGTGATCTATCTTCTCCACCTGTTGGGGTTGGTGCTTGCCACTGCCTGGCTCTGAAAGATCCTTGAGGTTGCCCTCTACCCCTCTGACGCCTGTATCTGCCCCTTTGAGGTTTGTCCGTGGCTGAAAAGGACCAATTTTTTGAAGGCCAGTTTCTGCTGAAACATGGAGGCTGTACCTGCAGGAAATCTTTCACTGTTTGCATTGATTTCGCTTTTTCCTCCATTTTCTTTAGCATTGACATGATCTGGTAAGGTTTGCTCTTTGAGCCAAGCAAGCCTACGTATAACAGACCCCGTAACAGAAGCTCTACATGAGGCCTCTAAAGCATCAAAACCACACTGCAAGGTATGTTTACCCACTTGCTCTGCACCATGCAACAAATTCTGCAACTCTTTTAAATCTGGTTGTTCTGGTTCTGTCATCTTGCTTTTCAGCTGAGATATCAAAAACTGTTGATACTTTAACATATGAAACTGACAGTTTAATGCCCTCATGGTTAAAGTGGCCGAGGTGTACACCTTTTCCCCCCACCTTTCTAAAGATCTGGAATCTCTCTCTGAAGGTAATGGGTTTTTAGCAGTAGAGGCCTTAATTCCCTTGGGACCCTGTGAAATTGTTTCTGGGTCAGCAGTATGGCTTTTATATAGGAACTGGTGAGAATCAGGAACCTGGTAAATGCCTGTCTGGTTTAACAGGAGCTGGTGGCAAAGAATCTGGATTAAGGCTGGCTTCTGTGTACACATCATCCAATATATCTAAAACAGGAGGGATAGCAAGAGGCCTATGCTGGGGGAGCAGAAGAAATTCCCTGAGCCTTTTCTTGGAATCTGAATAATCTTGGCCTTCCCAGTGAAAGTGTTCCCTCAATGAATGCAGGGTTTCCCCAAAAGAGAAGTCCTCGGGGGGGAGACCGAGGGAATAGACTCCTCTGCATCAGAGTCTTTGAATGGAGAATAGGCATAATCCAGGTCCTCAGATAGTTCTGAGGTAATAGAAGCTTGATCTGAGGAAGGGTAGTCTACCTCTAATCTGGGCCTTTTGTCAGAGGGGGGTTGAGAACCCCTGATAAGAGTAATCAAATCCTCAGCCATTTTAAGCATCTGTTTTTTAGGCATGGTGCCTTGAGAGGGGGTCTGAGGAACCTGTTTTTTGGTTTTCATGGCTGCTTTAGATTTAGTGAAGGCTTTAATAGAGAAAGAGGAAGGCCTGAAAACCCCTTGAGAAATGGCAGGCCTATCCAAATTCTGAGTTTCCCCACTCAGAGTGGCGTCGGTATCTGTATTGGGAATGGAGGCCGAGGAGCCTACAACCTCGGGTACTGAGGACACCGGTAATGCATTGTCATCGGTACTCAGGGGCTGCGTAGGCACCTCGCTGAGTACCGGAGAACCGGTAGTCGGCCTTGGCGTGGTTTCAGTAGGTGGGGCGGACCTCGTATGTCGGTCCTTATCTTTGCGTTTTTTGCTCAAAACAGGAGTCGGAGTATCTGACGACATAATATAATTTAATTTTTTACCAAAAAAGTGAAGGGCGAACTCCGCCCGACGCTTAATAGTGCGCTTGTTGAATCTAGCACAAAAACGGCAGGATGAGACATCATGGTCTGGGCCTAAGCAAGGTATACAGAAAGAGTGGAAATCCTTATGCAATATTTGCTTCCCACATGAAATGCAATTATTAACTTTGTCTGACATCGGTCTGAGGCAAGAAAAGTTTCAACGGGTACTTAGCTTTCAAGAAGACTTCGGCTGAAATGCTTTCGTAAATCTCAGGAGCTGGCCGACCGGCACTTGCGAACTGCTTCTGCTTCGGGCACCGCGCGGCAAGAAAGACTGTAGAAAATGGCGTTGGCTGCCTCTTTTATACCCCTGCCATGCTGATGTCAGGGAAGAAGCGACGACAACCGACGCTGGACCTAGACTTTGGAATTCGGCCGACCGAGGACCCGCCTGATGGCAGGATAACCCATCTGTTATGACTGCAGCTGTATGCATGATGAACATCCAGTCTGGCGGACCCCGGCCATAAATAATATCTACAATAGAAGGAAAAATTATTACAAAAAAGAGTAAAAACCCAGGAATGGAAATAATCCCTAACCAACCTTAGCAAAAAGCTAAGAACCCTCATAAAAACCTCTAAGGCAAACTTTGAAAGAAAAATTGCAACAGACACCAAAGACAACCACAAGGCATTTTTTAGCTATGTCAAGAACCTAAACTGCAACACTCAGATCTGCTCTGAGCTACAGCATAATGGTTCAAAAGTCACGGAACCAACTGATATCGCCAATATATTGGCAGATAGGTTCAGTGCAAACGTTACCCCACCCTCACCACCTAGAGGGCCCATATCCATACCAGACAATTGTGCTGCCCCTGAAATCACAGACACCCATGTGAAAACAGCACTCTCCAAAGCAAAAAACACAGCATCCATGGGACCCAACAGCATCCCAGGCTGTGTGATACATGAACTCCAAAACAAATTAATCCCATACCTTAATACCATGTTTAACCACAGCTTCACCTCAGGCTATGTGCCCACTGAGTGGCCTACAGCAACAGTCATCCCACTCCACAAAGGAGGTGCCACCACTGGCCCCGGTAACTACCACACCATCAGCCTGATGAGCCTAGTCTGTAAGGCCATGGAGCATATCATCATCATGGGACTCATAAACAAAGACATCGGGAACCTACAAACTCTAGACCCTACCCAGTTTGGGTTCGTAAAGGGACGGTCATGTCTCCTCATTCTGGTTGACTTTTTCGAAAAGCTCACTGAGGCAATAGATGAAGGGAAGGTGGTCCACACAGCATACCTTGATCTTGCTAAGGCCTTCAATACCATTCCCCACTCAGGAATTATAGACAAACTCACTAACGTAAACATAAACCCCTATGTATCAAGATGGGTTGCCAACTGGCTCATGGACAGAACCCATTTGGTGAGAATAGGGAACGCTAGATCAAACTCCAACCCCCTCCTGTTCAGCATCTATTTCTAAGAGGTACAAGCAACCATGGAAGGATTATGGCTAACAAAGTTTGCAGATGACTGCAAACTGGGTGCCATAATTGAGACTCCTACTGATGTAGACATCCTTCAGAGGGGTCTCACTGATACAGATACGTGGTGCCAAAATCACAGCCTCAAGTTAAATGCCAAAAAGTGCATTGTCATACCTTTTGGGAAAAACCAAGTACCAATGAATTACAACATAGGTGGCAGCCCACTTATCACAGAGAGTGTGATAAGAGACCTAGGGACACAGGTGGATAATAACCTCTCCTTCGACAACCACATCACTAAAGTGGTTAGAAAATCCTTCTACATGGCCCATCTTATCACAAAAGGGTTTGCATCTAGGAATAAGGAAGTTATTGTCCCCCTCTACTCATCACTCATTAGACCTGCAATTGAATACAATGCCCCATTCGGGATGTACCTTACAAGACATCTGCAACAACTGGAAAAGCCTCAAAAGTACCTCACAAAGAGGATGACGGGCCTTAAGCAAATGCCCTATGCTACGAGGCTAAAAAAACTCAAACTATACTCGGTCGCATACCGACTACTCAAAGGTGACCTATGCCTAACATACAAGGCTATGGTCAACCCCAAATTGCTGGAAATGCTCCACCTAAGGAAAACCCAATCCACCACAGTTACAGGCTCAAGGGACATTAACCTGACAGTAACAATAAACAGGACTTGTTGGAGGGATAGATTCATGTCCCAGAGACTCCCCTTGCTCTGGAATAAGGTCCCCATATATGTGAGGCAGAGCCTCTCACTAGCGCTCTTCAAGAGGAATCTTGATGAGTGGATGGGAAACAGGAAATTCACCCCGGGAATCACGTCTGTTGCCCTGCTCGACAGAGGCGCAGGTAACTAAACCTCATGGGAGGCGAAAGCCGAAACATTTTGGCTAGGCTTAATTATGCCCTAGGGCCAACAGCCTAGTACATACCTATGAACCTATAAGACAAAATAGTAGGCCCTCTGTTATTGATACGGCATCACTCAGAAAACCTCTTCTACTTGTAAACATAAAATGTTCTAACTGCAGTTTTTCTGCTTCCTTAAACACCTGCTGCACATCATCGTGGAACAAGTGTGTGATGATGTGAGGTATTGCCAGCTATGCCAGAGGAAGTAGGGCAATGGATGCGAAACATATGTCAGCATGGCTAGCTAAAATTTTGTAAAGAATTATGTCATTTGTATATCAAACTGATTTGTACAGATGCTTGTGTTGAAAAATGTATTTTTACAGTTGCTTGTGTCCTGACTGTATTGTAACTGATTAAATGTTTATGTTTTAACAGAGGATACTGGAAGTTAAAAGGTTAAGCTCAGCCCTAGCTAACTTTTAAGAAAAATATCCTGAAATTAGATTACTGGGTGTAGGCCATAAAGACTGTATATTACAGTTCTGATTGCAGCCATAGACTAAATATCTGTGCCAGAGAATGGTTTATTAGCTCCTGTAAGAACAGTGGAAGTGTTTTATGGTGTTATAGCTTCCAAATGCTATAACACATTTCAGCAAAGCTCTATATGTGTATATAGTAACACATATGTGCTACATTCTAGTTCAGTTTCTAGCAATGGGGGCAGCATTGGAGCCAAAAGACAGACGACCAAACATATGCGATGTCATTCTGTAAAATAAGACAAAAATGATGTTTTGATACCAGATGAAATAGAAGTCGCAGAGCAGTCTGTTTTTGGAATCTGACAAAGAAGGACCCCCACACTTACTTTATCTTGCCTTGCTCTAGTAAGTGACCAGGGAATATTAATTCTTTAGATCAGTCAGGAAAATATAGAGAGATTAGTTAAGTACTGTTTTTCTGTATCTGTGTGAATCAATTCATCTGTGTTATTTTAATATTTCCTGTGGCTGAAACTCTGGAGTTTATTTTAAATAGATATTTAGTATTTTCATGTTATTTTATCATTTATTATTAAATATATTTTAGCTTTTCACTGTGGCTGGTCCTTTAGAGAATATTTTAACCTTTGAGAGTACTTGTATCTATTTGGTGACTCTCTGGCCACTCCTAACAGCTGTACTGCATTGGTCAAAACACTACCATTTGTATTAACATTAATTTAATTCAGTATAATTAGATACACTTGTAACAGCCTTAGAGTACCTGGCTTTGGAGTGTCGGGTGTCAGTAACTACCTTATAGTCTAGCCAGAAGGGGGAAAAGCTAGTAAATCTGTGCCAGCCTTTCCCAGGTGTGTGTGTGTGTGTGTGTGTGTGTGTGTGTGTGTGTGTGTGTGTGTGTGTGTGTGTGTGTGTGTGTGTGTGTGTAAAAATCAAATCTCAAAAACTGCGTGGGCCAGCTGCTTGGAGTACAGACACAAAGTTTCTCAGAGAGGGTGCTGAAAGAATTGGCTTGGACACTTGGCTGAGGACTCAACTTTATAGCTGTGCTAGTGGGGAGTCTTACTGGGGACCTGGAGGGAGACAGACAGAGAAATCCAGACCCCGAACTGAGTGTGTTCCCTGTGTGCTCTTAAGGGAAATTGTGCTTGATGCAGAGAGCTGCATCTGGAAATACTGTGAGTCTCTATTCTTGTTCCAAGTGAACGTCCTTCTCCAGTGTCAGTGGTGTGGATTCAGCTTCCTTAATTACTGGCCCAGACTGGGGATGTCACAAAGTGCCTAAAAAGTATTAAGACAGAATCATTTAGGCTGCCAGTTGCAATTTCTCTAAGCTGGGTGCACCAGTTGCTTCTAACACTGTTTAAGCAGATCTAGAGTGTGAGGAAGCTTATGGTAATTTCCTTTGGCTAATACCATTAAAAGAAAGAACTAACTTTGCCTGTGTCACCACAACAATCTTCTTTCTGAATCTTCTGAAGTACTTTGGGTATCAGTAGAATGGGTAGAAATGCATAAAGGAACATTCCTGTCCAAGGGAATGAGAATGTGTCTGTCCACCAAGAATGGCAGCAAGGATATTTCAAACAGAATTTTTCCAACTGTCTGTTTTGAAAGGAAGCAAACAAAACTACTTTATGGATTCCCCACATCTGGGCCAAATCCTGGGAGACATCTGTCCTATGTTTCCACTCATGAGGGTTCATCCAGGATCTGCTCAGTCTGTCTGCTACTAGGTTTTGCTCTGACAGAATGAATGTGGCCTGAAGGATAGAAGAATACTGTAAGACTAGCTCACAAATCATCACTGCCAACTGGCAAAGAGGGTATGACCTTGTGTCCCCTTGTTTGTGGTGAAGAACTTTGAAGACCTTAATCACTGCTAACATTTCTCTCCAAAGGACCCCATAAACTTTGCACTTGAACTCCTCTGGTCACTGCTCCCCATGGAATATCTTATAAGTCTGTCTGGACTGAATGAAACTGGGGTCTGGAGGGAGAAGGGTAGCCTGTATTGAGACATATGGTCCCACCACCACTGTAACTCTCATTTCAAAGATTTCAGCACTGCTACCTGGAATTCTAAGAGATGCAGGTACTGGGATCAACAATTTTAAGCAAGAGTGAATCTTTGTTTTATGGAGTCTGGCAACTGGTATCATGAGACCAATGATGTCATGAGACCTAGAATTCTAAGAAGCTCTCTTATGGAATCAACTTTCATGAAGAGGGAAATTGTTAAAAATGTTCTGATAGAGTCTGTACTTTTTCTTCTGGTAGAAAGACCAGACTTTTTTCTATGTCTATCATACATCCTAGGAAGACAATTCTTTTTGAAGGTGTGAGACAGGACAGGGCATTTGTAGGCTCCAAGTGAAGCTCAGGTGAGCTACAATGATTAAGACCTAGTCTAAGGACTCAAAACATTTGGAAACAGACTGCATAAATCAGGTAAAAGTCTAAATAAGGGAAAATGCGGATGCCCTTGGTCCTGCCGTAAGAAACCACTTGAGCCAGGTACTTCATGAATAGTAGGGGTACAACAGATAGCCTAATGGGTAATGCAGAAAATTGATAATGAGAGTATGACACAGCAAACCTCACACACTTCCTGAAGCTGGGGACAATTGAAACATGATAAGTATCTTTCAGATCTAAAGTCACCATGATACAGCGGTCTGTAAGAAGAGGTAGGATCATCTACAGGATTAGCAATTTAAATTTTGGTACTTTCAGAAAGGTATTTAGGCAAGACAGTTTAACACTGGTTACCACAATAGCTCCTTTTAGGGTATCAGAAGGATTCTGGAGCATAATCCTTCTCTTGTTTGTGGTGCAGGAGCCAGTGCTATATCCCCTGCTTGCAACATATGAAGGTGTACCGGAGAAAGCAGATATATCTGGACTTGCAGGTGTGGGGGGATTCCCTTGAAGGGAAAAGGAGGATTTTTTTGTCCACTACCATGAGTACCCTGTCTAAATTATACTCAGTACCCATTTGTCTAAGACTATTTGTGACCAGGCTGCTAGGAGAGACAGAGAAAAGGAATGAGAAGCCCGAGTCTCAGCACAGTCATTCTTTAGCAAATGAACCCCTATTTGGTTTGGAAGTATTATCCTCCTGCCATTTCCTCTTGGTATCCTGATTCTTGTTACGCTGGGAATTTTGTTTGTTCTGCCCTTTAAAGTTAGACACTTTGCTGGGGTAAATTCTGAGAATGTGAAACGTTTTAGATGCCCTATGCATCAATTTACATCTGCCAACACATTGGTTGAAAATCCTGGTAGCAGCAGGACCAAACAAAAATTCAGAACTTAAATGAGCATTCAAAATCTCATTGTTTAAATTCTCAGAAAAATTCAGGTTATATAACCGAGCATAACTTCTTAATACAACAGAAGCAGTTGTATTTCTAGAAACTACATCCAAGACACTTCTCAACTCTTTCAAAATCTGACTCACATAAGAAACAATCTCATTCATATAAGTTCAAAAAGTAAAGATGCAGCAAAGTCATCAAAACTGTAAGCAGATTGCAAAATAAACTTCCTCATAGCCTTTTTAGGAACTGCTTCACTAGCTAATGGAGTTTTATCTGCAGTTTTACAGACATCTTCTAAGGCTGGTAACAGAGAAGTAATGGCCAAACATTTGTGAATATCATCCTGAATATGATCAAAAAAGTCTGGCAATTTCTAGCACAGCTCCAGACTGCTTCCCCCAAATACATGTGGAAAGGAGAATATCTGCTTAGGTTTCTGAACCTGTTCACCTTCTGAAAAATCGGATTTTACGGATTCAGAGTGCTCACTATTGTCTGCATCAGAGTCCCCATCAAAATCTAAAGCCACAGACTTATCTCTAGAGAAGGCAACACTGTAGTCATACTGAACAGGAGTATAAATGCCAAAATTAGATGATTGTAAAAATTACATGTTAAAAACTTGACTGTCTGCAGCATGGTCCAAAGCTGACCTTGGGCTGCTTAAAACAGAGGTGGCTAACTTTACAGCACCCAAGTCAATGGAAAATAGATGCATGTCTGCTGAGTCATACAACAATGCACTGTATGAACACATACATAAATGCATGGAACTAGCCATACCCAACAGAACCAAGACGCTCTCCTCCAAAAAAAGGAAGCCAATCTGGTGGTCCACTGCCATAAATAAACTCTACAATAGAAGGAAGAAACTGTTGCAGAAAAAGGTGAAGTCCCAAGACTGGAAAAACTCCCTTATTAGCCTCAACAAAAAGTTGAGATCTCTCATCAAAACCTCTAAAGCCAGCTATGAAGGCAGAATTGCGGCAGACACTAAAAACAACCACAGATCCTTCTATAGTTATATCATGAATCTCCATGGCAATACCCAGGTTTGCTCTAAGTTACTGCACAATGGTACCTCCTATACTGAGCCAACAGATATTGCCAACATACTGGCCATCAGATTCAGTGCCAACTTTACCCTTCTCTCGCCCACTAAAGGACCACTCACAATACTAAGGGAAAGCCAGGCAGCCAGCATTACTGCAGCACAGGTTAAAGCTGCATTGTCCAAGGCCAAGAATACAGCTTCTATGGGACCCGACAATATCCCTGGATGTGTTCTACATGAATTACAAAGTAAACTGGCACCACATCTGTGTGCCCTGTTCAATCACAGCTTCACTTCAGGCTTTGTCCCTACCGAATGGAGCACTGCTACAGTCATCCCTCTCCATAAAAGGGGAGCGACTACTGACCCTAGGAATTATCGCCCCATTAGCCTGACTATTCTGATATGTAAGGCTATGGAGCGCATCATCATGGACCTAATTAACAAGGATATAGGGAATCTCCAAAGTCTAGATCCCACTCAGTTTGGTTTTATGAAAGGTCGATCATGTCTGCTCAACCTTGAACAGATTTTCCCAATTTCGGTCATGAAGGATACGAATAACTGGTCAGATTTTTGTAGTAATTTAGTCTTGTCCAAGTAGAATCGCAATGGTCTATGCACATCAAGTAAATGCAGGGAGTATCCTCCTTTATTAAAAAAATGTAAATAAAAACTGTAAATAAAACTGTAAATAAAAATTCTCTCTTCCTCTCCTTAAGGACTCGCTTGCCAAAAAAACAAAGTAAGTCCAAGAAAACAGTCGAGTCCAAACAGAATTGCAAACTTTTATTCCATAGAAACAGGTAAAATAGTTATAAAACTGTTAGCGCTTTCGGGATAACCCTTCATCAGACAATGAAACAGCTTTCATGAATCTATTTAAATACATTTAAAAACACAACCACAAATCATCTCACTGCACTCCTTTCAGAGTTGAATACATGTATACCTGTAAGACCAGCCCTTAGGAAAAGGAGGGCAGTGAAATGATTTATATATATATATATATATATATATATATATATATATATATATATATATGGGTCTACCGGATAACACCAACATGCCAAAGCACCAACAATGAAATAACCGACATGACAAATCCGAAAGTTCAAACACACGAAACTTCACATACCCGACAAACCACAATCCCGACAATCAACAAAACAAATAACTTTCCTGAAAAACACACACACAACACAAGTACACCAAAAACATTACAAAACTACACTAAACCTTACATACACAACTATATATGCACTAACCTTAACCCAAACCCTAACCCTAAGGTCCGTCACTATCGCACATTTACCTTACCCGCACCCTAACCCTAACTCACTTAATCTGCCCCTAACTCTTAAGTCTGTCACTATCGCACACTTACCTTACCCGCACCCTAACCCTAGGTCACTTAATCTGCCCCTAACCCTTAAGTCCATCACTATTGCACACTTACCTTACCCGCACCCTAACCCTAACTCAATTAACCCGCCTCTAAACCTAAAGTCTGTCACTATTGCACACTTACCTCACCCGCACCCTACCCTAACGTCCATCACTATCACACACTTACTTTACCCACACCCTGACCTTAACGTCCGTCCCTATCGCACACTTACCTTAACATGTTAGTGTTCTCAGCGTCGGGATTCTCAACTGTCGATATTCTCTGTTGTCGATCTTCCAGTGTCAGTTATCTCGCTGTCGGTCATTTGCAGTTTTGATTAATTCAGGTAGACCCATATATATATATATATATATATATGTATGTATATATATATATATATATTTTTTTTTTTTAAATAAAACAGATAATATCAAAAGTATATAATGATAAAGAAAAAAGGAAGTTCCCAAAATGATATTTCCCCGAGTCTGGAAGCTGTAATCCACCAATGTGAGCTTCTATAGAGATTCATCTGTGTGATTCCTACTGCTAGCACTAAAAAAGACTGAACAAGCGACTTCCTGGGACAGGGGTCATGCTTTCTCTAATGGAATGGGCTTAGACAATCCCCTGTCACAAGGAGTCAAAGGAGGGAATTCTGAGCTCTGGAAAGCTGCCAGTGTGAGTTTGTACAGGCACAGGCACCACCCCCCGTGAGTTGATGCACACAAAAAACCCATATGACACTGAGGTAGTGTGAATGATGAACATTTCTGAGCCTTTACAGAATAACCACTGTTCGCAGCTAGTTAAGTGATGATACGGCATGAGACTAAAAGGGTATATGACAATGATTCCATTAGTCAGGTATGTCTAACAACTATGAAGCCTGACCTGCAGCAGAGGACTTGAAGGAGAGCAAGAGAGAAATGAGCATGAACTACATGAAAAGTGTCCAGAACTCTGGCTGTACTCAGTGGCGTATCGCTTACTCAGAGGTGATCTCTGCCTGCCTGACTTACAAAGCCATGTCCAACTCAGAATTGATGGACATGCTCCACCTAAAGAAATCCAAGTCACTGCGAGTCACTCGGTCTAGTGAGCTAAACCTCACCACAACAATAAATAGAACATGTTGGAGGGATAGATTCCTGTCACAGAGACTCCCCAAGCTTTGGAACAAAATTCCTAACTACTACCCCTCACTAACACTCTTCAAGAGAAACCTTGACGAGTGGATGGGTAACAGAAAATACACCCCTGGGATCACTTCATTGGCTCTTCTTGACAGAGGCTCAGTTCATTAATCAATGGGGCGGCAAAAGCTGACACACTCTGGCTAGGCTTATAAATACCCTCGGGCAGATAGCCTAATACCTACCTATGAACCTATAAGAACCAAAACAACACATATCCATATCTGTTTACCTCTATGTATGTGTGTGCACACGCGCGTTTGTATAGATAGATATCCATACTACACCACACAGGTCTTGTACATATAGCATTTGCCATGAGAAGCATAGTTGGCTCACCCAATGCCTTGTGCCGGTCCTATGAACAAGCGTCTCACCCCCTCAGCTCTTCAAGTGAAGAACAAAAAAAGGTCTGTTCCTTGTACTGGCAGGATGGCCATGCCAGGCACATGCCCCCTCCCTCCTGCCCCAGCTCTTCAATAGAACATCAAAAAAAAAAAAAAAACACTCTGCAATTGAGTACCTGGGAATCCTGAAATGAGGAGCCAGTCAGGTACTATATCTGCAACCTGCCCAGATCCTTCTTCTTGACATTTTAGTAGAAAAAAAAAAGATTTTTTTTTTCTTTTAAAACTATAGCAAACTGCTTGCAGGCAGTTTGCTACAGTTTATAACCAACATGCAGTGCTACATCACTCAGCTTTTACTTAAAAAAATAAATAAAACAAAACAATTTTTACCTTTAAACTGTAGTAAATTGCTTGCTACAATGTAGCAAGCAATTGCTACAGCTTAGACCATACACAGAATGCTACATCTCTCAGCTTTGACCACAAATGCTAGAGGGATCTGGAATCTGGATGATGGATTGTATAGCCAATCGCACCCCCAACACTTTGCATCTGGGGCAGTTGCCTCTTTTACCATACCCTAGCTACACTACTGTTTATACCATTGTCCCAGTGGTCCAGGCTAAGGCTGAAAAGGATCCACAGATTAACAAGCAAATGAATAAATCATTATATCAAGTTGCTGCAAACAAAACAGGCAATCATTTTCTGACAGACAGAACTATGATTATTCTTAATTTATACATACAGTGACCCCCCCCCAAAAAAAATCAACTTCTGAGTGGATAACTATTAAAAGAAAAAAGTGCTTCTACTAAAACATTGTTTATAAGCAATGGCCTTGACAGCTAGAAAGTTCAGTTGTGTAAGTAAACTTACCATGACAGTAGATTTTCAGATGATCACTGCTGCAGTAGCCTTAGCTATATGGGTTATATCTTGCCAAGGACATAACAGCTGGCAAGCTTACAAAGCTTCAAGGCACTTTCCATGTGTCCAAACTGTCAGGTAGCTTAAGCTGGTTTGACTAAAAGACAAGTTTGGGTGCCAAACCCTTTCCTGCCAACAGTAGGAGGGAGCTTGAGCCCTGAAAAGACAATGCTAGGAACAATGAAAAATAAGTGTCCAATCCCTGGCTTAAAAAAAAGCGACCAAAAGACAAGGAGATGGAGGAAGCAGCTACTGCAGCAGGGGTCATTTGAGCATCTACCATTATGGTAAATTTACTTACATAATTGTACTATTTTCATCATATTGATTAGTGCGGCAGTAGCCTTAGTCATATGGGTAGATTACCTTAGTTTACTACATTTGGGAGGTGGTAAGAAAGAGAAGTCAAGCCCCCCTGGAGAATCTTCCAAAAGCTTGATCTGATCTAGACTAGAAGGAATCATAAGGGTTAAACTTTGTTTGTAAAAAGACAAGCTGCAGCTTCTAGAATACTTCAAGAATTCAACCTCTTCCAGAAAAGCCACAGATGAAACCAAGGCCCTAATATAGTGACTCTTGACCCTGCCTGGAACAGCCTTAGACAACCATTTGAAAACAGTCTGTTTTTCCACAAGTTCACTCTTCCTTACCTTTACAAGAAATTAACAATTGATCTGAAGACCTGAAAAATTTAGTTCTGTCAAGACACTACCTGAATTGTCTGTGGACATCCAAGGTATATCCTTTTCTTCTTCATTTTTGGGTTTAAGAAAAAAAAACAATAGATAGTTTGGCTTAAAGTAAACTTGGATACCACTTTAGGCATAAAAGAATGATTCATTCTCAAAATCCTGTCCCCATGGAAATGAAACTGTTGATTCACCATAAGAGCTTGCAACTCAAATACTCTTCTGGCAGAGTTTCAGAGCAATCAATAAAAATTTTTCCATCTTAAGAACTTCAAGTTGGCCAGCTGAGCTGGTTCAAATGGAGCAAGTGAAAGCTTCTCTAACATAAAATTAAGATTCCAAAGAGAGGTAACCACTTTTGGGGTCTCTTATGCAAAACCCCTTTCAAAAATATTTTGACATGAGATTGGACTGAAAGAAGAGGATCTCTAGGCAGACATGCTAAAGTGTTCGATAAATGAACTTTGACAGAGGAGTAAGAAAGGCCATAGGATAGTAACTCACACAAATACTGTAAAACCAGAGAACAAGTAGCCCTGTATGGGTGCTGGTTATATTGTATTTGCGGATATAAGATTTTCTAGTAACAACACTTTCTTGCATCCATTAGTACCTACTGCAAGTCTTCAGTAAACAGTTGCCTAAAGGGAATTAAGACCCTATCATCCAGGTAGTAAGCTGAAGTTGATTGATGGTGGGGTGCATCACACACCACTCTTCTTGTGTGAGTAAATCCAGTTTGTGAGGCAGTTTGTGGTACTTGCCCCTGACCATTTAAAAAAAAAAAAGAGAGAACCATAGTTGCCTGAGCCAAAGGGAGTCACCATAATGACCCTAGAGGATTCCTTCTGAATCTTCAGCCGTAGCCTGAATATCAGTGGAAAGGGTGGAAAAGTATACAGGACCATTCCTCACCAAGACAAAGAAAAGGGATCTGTCTTCCAGGTCTCCTTGCATGGAGTCCTGAAGCAGAATTTTGGCATATGATTACTCAGAGAAGAGGCAAAGAGATCTACTTGAGGAACTCCCCACAGATGGATCAAATCTTGGAAGGCCCCCTTGATCTAGTTTCCATTCTTAATGGTCTGCCATTGTCCTGCTCAGCTTGCCTGCCACACAGTTTTGCTCTGACAGAATGTAGTATGCATGGAAAGTGAACTTTTGTTGTGAAGCTACATCCCAAGCTAACATGGCTAGTCTGCGGAATGGGTATGGTCTAGTTTACCCTTGTCTGTTGATGTATCACATGACTAAGGTATTACCTGTAAAAACTTGAAGACATCCCGTGAACCAAAGATGATTCAGAGAGTTGAGTGCAGAGATTAGAGCAAGCATTTCTTTTAAAATTATTAGCTTGCATTTGTACTTGATGTCCCACACACCTTACACTTGTATCCCTCCTGAAACTGCTCCCCAGAAAAAGTCTAAGGCATCTGTGTGACTGATTGCTTTGAAACAGGGAAGGAGAAAGGGAGACCTGGATTTAGGGATATCTGTTGTCTCCACCAAGTGATTTTTCCTCTGACAAACTCCAGCACTGGGATTTGGAAAGACAAGTGGTTTTAGCATTGGGAGCAGAGAGATTTCAGATATCAATCTATCTTTCTCATGTGGAGTCTTGCCAGGGTTGTCATGAGAATCACAGAAGCCGTAAGATCCAAAATCCTGAGGTAGTCCCTCATAATGACCAAAGTCTGAGTGAAAAAAACATAGAAACAGATCTAAATACAGATATATATTTTAATTCCTGTGGAAGAAATGCTCTTTGAATTGTGGTGTCTAGTTCACATCCCAGAAACACAATTGTGTTGAGAAGGAGTCAAGAAAGTCTTTTGAATGTTCTCTTGCAATCCCAGTTTGTATAAGAGATCTCTCACCCAACAAAAAGAATCATGGCACTATGAAAAAGATTCTGCAAAGATAAGCAAGTCATCTAAATATGGAAAAATATGGATACCCTATAGCCTGCAAATAGCTACTTAGTGAACTAGACACTTTGTGAACACTCTTAGTGCACTGGATAGTTCTAACTATACGGAATAAAACTGAAGTAACACCTGAATTCTGGATTACTAGGAATGTGATAAGTATCTTTCAAATCTAGTTTTACCAGAAAATATGAATGAGGAAGAAGATGTAATAGGTTCTGATGTGACATAATTTTGAATTTGGGCACTATCACAAACGAGTTTAGGAAAAAAAGAACCAGAACTGGTCTCCAAGCATTTTCTTTCTTTGGCACTAATAACATTCTTGAATAAAACCTCTTTCCTGTCTGGGAAGGGGGAACTGGTTCTATCACTCCCTGTGAGAGCATGTGATGAAGGACAGTTGGAAGCAAAAGAGCCTTGTCTGGAGGCTTAGGAATTACAACCTGGAAAGGAGGAATCCCATTACCATTTGTAACCTTGATGAATGAACATTGGAAACAATTTGTCTGATACTATCTGCTGCCAAAGAAACCAGTGGAGATTCAGACTTTCTGGAAAGAAAAAGGTGATTCCAGGGTGGGGGTGGGGGGACACAATCTCAGTCATTCTGACTTACTAGACTGTCCTTGGTTTGAGAAATGTCCAGAATTTTTTGGGAATTCTCCTGTCATTTCCTCCTAAACATCTGTTTAGCTGCATTGTGTTGAGAATGTTTATTTTGTTTCTTACCAAAACTGATTGTGGAGCTAGAGAATCCCTTTGAAATTTTGGAAAAGGTGAAAATCTAGAGAGTCCCTCTATCAGCTTACCTCCTTCTATTCCAGTTTCTGATCAACTCTGCAACAGAGGGGGCAAAAACTACATCTCTAGCCAAAGGAAAATTTAAAATCTCATTTCTAACATCTGGGATGTTCTGAGAACACATTCATGCAGACTTCCTCAAAACAGTGCAACTGGCCATAGTCCTTGAAGAAGTATCAACAAAGGTATCTATACTGTACAATGAGTAGTGACTTGAACCAAGAGAAGAAAAATCAGATTTAATCGAGATTATTTTCCTCTCAAGAAGAAACTGCAGACAAAGCATTCCTCATACTTTCACAATTAGTCAGGATAGACCTTAACATATGAACCTGACAATTCAAAATTCTGAAAATCACAGTTGCAGAAGCATACACTTTTTCCCCCACACTTATCAATAATCTTTACATCTTTATCAGAAATAGTAGGCTTGGAAATAACTAAGTGTTTAGCAGCAGAAGGATTAACTAAAGCTACAGCTGCTGCATCAAGTTTGGGAAGAGTATATAAAAACTAAAAGACAGAGGAACTTTATACACCCTGTCATTTCAGGGGCAGATGACTGACTGTCAGGAAAATTGCAGGTAGGCACACACACATCTTCCAAAACTGACAGAACTGGAAGAAAGGGTGCAGGTTCTGGAAACTGATTCAGTTCATTCTGTTTTCTTAGGAAATAAGAAACCTCAGTGTTCTCCCACTGAAAATACTGGCATACTCTAGAAATAGCTTCAGAGAAAGAGAACTCCTCACAGGGAGAGTCAGAGACTGAGATCTCCTTTGACTCTGGATCAGAAATCTGAGGTGAAAACCCTGCATCTGTCCCTTTATTTCCCTGTCCAGATTTGGAGTCTTTAATCTCTTCAGGAAAGGAGATCTCCCACTTTCTTTTCCAGACACTACTCTCCAAGAAGGATCAACAGCCTGAATTATGCCCCAATCCAGACCTAGTAAACCATTCCTGTCTAAGGAAAGTTGAGGAGGAGGAGCTACATGTTTAGTTTTCTGTTTTTTTTTTTGTTTGTTTTTTGGCAGGAAAAAAATGGGACTAACAGTGTTATTAATGCCAACTGTAGCTTCTCCATGGATGGAAACAACATTCTGATAAAACAGAGAAGCCTTCCCTGTTCCCTCTCCCAGGACTGACAAGAGTGGCTCTCCCTTGTTCATTCACAGAACCCCAACAGCCACAGAGGATGTGGCTAACCCCATGGTCTACAGTGGCTATAGGTGCTACACCAGAGGAATCCAGGGTAAAAGATGAGTGGTCTCAGATACAATTAATAGCCACATCAAAGTCACCTACCTGTGGCTGTGGCACAATGATAGCCTGCTGTGATAGCAATGGCTATTTGCTTAACATTTTCTTTCTGTGGCTGGAAGAAGAACCAACCATAGGATCTACAGATTGTTCCACTGTCAAGTCAAAACTAGTGCCTGTTTTCTGGGAGAAAACATGCAGCAAATGCATGTAAAAACAAAAAGTCTTTAAAATCCAATTTTTAAAAGACAAACCAGGTAAAAAGCACTTTAAAAGACTTTGCCAGCCCTGCAAAGTAAACTGATAATTTTCCACAAGAAAAAAATGGTTTCAGTTACTTTGAACAGCTTTTAAACTGACAGGAAAAAAGAGTGCTCTGTTTAAAAGTGCAGTACAGGCTTGTTACTGTAAATTAAAACCCAGACTCCTAGCTTTAAAACAACGTTCTTAAAGAAGAAAGTATTAATAAATACAGTTAAGTGGAAGTTTTTTTTTCCAAAGGGAACTTATCTGCCCAGGAAAGGAACAACACAAGCCAACTGTTGATCCTCTAAAGCCTCAGAGGAGTGTACTCTTCAACGGCAGTAAAGCTCTGAAGAGCTGAAATTCAAAACTTGTCTTTTAGTCAGATCAGCTTGAGCTGCCTGGCAGTTTGGGAATAGGGAACGTGCCCTGAAGCAACAGTCTGCAGTACCACTACCCTTCCCTTGAATAAGAAAGCTGGCCTGCACTTAAATAATCACTACCCCCTGCTCCACTTCAGCCAGCCAATCAGTACATGGTTTACTGACATACTGTCCGGGCCATCAGTCTTATCAGTGTTCTCCCTTATACCAGCGAGCTACCCTTCACCTTTCAGACTAAATTATCCTCACAGGAAAGGAATGCTGCCACAGGTCATCAAAACGGAATTCAATGATCCACCTAATAACACATCAAATATCTAACTAAATATTTACAAAACACATCTTATAATTCAGAGTAAAGTACAGTTGTGTACACTTACCATAAATGCAGATGTTCGAGTGTATTCACGGTTGAAGTCATTACATTTGGGGTAATCTGCTTGCAGGTTGCCCTCAATCAGCCTGATTAACAAAGTTTTGGGCCCTGCATCGGTTGCTGTCCCTTCTTCCATGACATCAGTTCGTCAGGGGTATAAAACATGCAGCCAATGTCATTACATCAGTTTTTCTTGCCCCAGATGTCAGGTGCCCCACCAATGGGGAGCAAATAAACATAAAAACAAAAAGGTATACCTCCAACAAAAAGCAAATACACCAAAAAGACTTTTAAATATAGTAAAGGAAAGTAGAGGTATAGCCAGAAAAAGTTAGGGGGCTGGAGGGAGGGTAACTAGGACTGCAACAGTGAATACACTTGAACATCTACATTTATGGTAAGTGTACACAACTGTACTATGTTCTTCGTGTTTCACTGTTGCAGTCATTACATTTGGGTAGATTCCCAAAGCTATGGTTGGAAAGAGGAGTTTATATAGCATTAGGGCCAGCAATAAGGCCCTGCAAAACAGCAGTGGCAAAGTCAGCTCTGGATTTAGAGAAAACTGGCAAATGATAATGCTTGGTGAAAGTATGTACAGAACTCCAAGTAGCAGCTTCTAGGATGTCCCTGGTAGGAACACCTCTGAGAAATGCTGCAGAAGTAGATGCAGCCCTGGTGGAGTGAGATCTCGTCCCCTGGGGGATAGGTTTTCCATGGTGCTTATAGCAGAAAAGAATGCAATGGCTTATCCATTTAGAAATTATTTGTTTAGAAATAACCTTCCACTCTGCCACTGCAGCAAATGCTACCAGCAGTTGTTCCGATTTTCTTAGATGTTTAGTCCTGTCCAAATACAATCTAAGTTGTCTGTGTACATCCAAGGAATGTGGAATCCATTCCCCTTTGTTCTGTGGATTGGGAAAGAAGGCTGGCAAATGAATGGACTGATTAAGAGCCACACTGGATACCACCTTGGGCATGAAGGATGGATTGGTCCTGAGTGACACCCTGTCTGCATGAAAGATGATGAAAGGCTCCACTGCCATAAGAGCCTGTAACTTAGATATCCTTCTAGCTGAAGTGATAGCTAAAATGAGAGCTGTTTTCCAAGAAAGAAATTTTAAATCTGCAGTAGCGGCTGGCTCGAAAGGAGGTAGAGTGAGTTTCTCCAATACAAAATGAAGGTCCCAGGCAGGGGTTGGAGCTCTCCTGGGTGATCTCAAGTTTTTGGCCCCTCTGAGGTACTGCTTGAGCAGAGGATGAGAGAAGAGGAGAGGCTCTGTGTTACAATGAGATGAAATAGCTGAGGCATGGATTTTAATAGAAGAAAAGGACAGGCCCTTGTGAAGCATCTCAGTTAAATATTTCAAAATCTGAGGCAAATTGGGCGCCGCTGTGCTCATCCCTTTAGATTGGTTCCAGGCACAGAATCTTTTCCATTTTTCAGCATAAGATTTTCTAGTACTAGGTCTCCTTGCCTCTAAGATGACATCCATCACTGTTTGCTGACAGATGATAGGGGTGAATTTAAACGATTAGCCAGGCTACAAGGTTCAATGTCGGAAGCTGAGGGTGCAGAATTTGGATCTCCTGCTGAGACAGCAGGGAGGGAGTATGAGGCAGGTGCCAGGGAGATAACTGTGACACACTGCGCAGGAGGGGATACCAGTGTTGGCGCGGCCAGTCTGAAGCAATCAAGATCATCCTTGGTTTGTCCTGTTTGACTTTTAGTAAAACTTTGGAGAGCAGAGGCAGTGGGGGGAAGGCATAGACTGATAGGTTTTTCCAGCTGAAGGACAGAGCATCCACTTTCCAGGCTTGTTTGTGGGGAGTCCTTGTGCAAAACTTGTCCAACTGGTAGTTCTGGGGGGAGGCAAACAGATCTATGTCTGGGCTCCCCCATTCCTTGTCAACATGTTGAAAATCCTTGGTTCCAGTTTCCGCTCATGTGGGCCCATAAGGTTTCTGCTTAGTCCGTCTGCCAGTGTATTCAATTTTCCTGGCAGGAATTGAGCTTGTAGGTGCACTTGGTAACTCAAGGTTGTGTTCCACAATGCCATGGCTAGTCTGCAGAGGGGGTAGGAATGTGTACCCCCCCTGCTTGTTTATGTACCACACAACCGTGGTGTTGTCCATCTTTACCATTAGTTGTCCTGGAAGAATGTAGTCCTTGAAGGCTGTCAGAGCATTCTGTACAGCTAACAGTTACTTTTGATTGATATGTAGGTGCATTTAATTTGGGTTCCATTTGCCCTGAATGCACTTTCCTGCCAAGTGAGCCCCCCATGCATAGTCTGTTGCATCTGTAGTTAGGATGTGGGCGGCAGGGGGTAGTGTGAATGGTAGTCCCTTGTTTTCGCGGCAGGCTTCTGCCCACCAAAGGAACTCCAGGCATAGGCAAGGAATGATAGGAATCATTGTTTCCAGGCTGTGAGAACATTGACTCCATAAACTTTTTAGATACCACTGTAGTTTCCTCATATGCAGTCTTTCATATGGAATTCAAAGAATGCAGGAGGTCATGAACCCCAAGGCTTGCAGTATTTGTCTTACAGATAGCAGGGTTTCCGTGGCCACTTGTTTGAAGTAGGTTACCAAATTAATTTGCTTTTTCTGGCATCTGGGCAGTTGTATTCAAGCTTGCGCCCATGAATTTAATTTGTTGACAGGGTACCAGTTGTGATTTCTTTTCATTTATGGTGTACCCCATACAAGTTAGAACCCTTTTTACAAATGCCAGATGATTTAAAAGTATGCCCTGGTTTTCTGCCTGAATTAGACAATCGTCCAGGTATGAGTATACTGGAATAATTCTTTGCCTGCAAAATGCAATAACTGGAGCCAGGCACTTTGTGAATACCCTGGGCGCAGTAGACAAGCCAAAGGTCAGTGCAGAGAAATGATAATGCGTGTAGCCTGCTTTGAAGCGTAGGTACCTTCTGCAAGATTCCCTGATTGGGGTGTGCAGGTATGCTTCTTTTAAATCTAGTGTTGCCAACCAGGCATCTTTGCCTAGCATAGGAAGTAATTGGTGAAGAGTCAGCATCTTGAATTTTGGAATCTCCAGAAAGGTGTTTAGAGTAGACAGGTCCAAGATTGGATGCCATGATTTGTCTTTTCTGGGTAACACGAAAAGTTTGGAGTAGAAACCTTGTCCCTTTTCCTCTTCTGGCACCAGTTGAGTAGCCCCCATGCTTAAGAGGGACAGTACTTTTTTTTGAGCCTCTGCCCACTGACTTGCGGACAGGTCTGGCCACCCATTTGCTGTTGGCAATGTGTGAAAATTAAATCTGTACCCCTGAGACACTACATTTAAAACCCATATGTCCTGGGTTATAAGTTCCCAGTTCTTTGCATGAAGAGCAATATTTCCCCCCAAAGGGGCGGTCAAAAGATAAGTGCTTGGGAATTTTAAAAGGAAGTCATTGAGACTGTTTACCATAGGTGTCTTGTTATTTCTTGATTTGGAAGTGGAGGCCCCCCACTGCTTAGTTCTGACAGTCCCTTGGGACTGAAACCTGGGTTTTTGCTGTGTCTGGGTTTTGCTTGAGAGGACCTGGAAGGAACTGGAAAGGACCAATTTTTAGTAGGCCAGTGCTTACTAAATCTCGGAGGCTGCACTTGTAAAAAATCTTTAACAGTTTGCATAGATTTAGCTTTATCTTCCATCTTTTTAAGAACTTCTTCAGCTTGTTGTCAAACAGGCGATCCTGATTTAAAGGAGCATCCAACAATTTAGCTTTAACATAATTAGGCAAAGATTGCTCCTTAAGCCAAGCATGCCTTCTAAGCACAGACCCAGTAACAGCAGCCCTGCAAGAGGCCTCTAAAGAATCAAAACCACATTGCAAAGTATGTTTTCTAACTTGTTCAGCAGAATGCATTAAGTCCTGTAAATCTTTATTTTCTACACAGTCAGGAATCAACATAATTTTCTGTTTAAGCAGTCCAATAATATGTTGTTGATATTTTAACATATGAAATTGGCAGTTTAAAGCTCTGATTGCCAAGGTTGCAGAAGTATAAACCTTTTTACCCCATCTATCCAGTGCCCTGGAGTCTCTATCAGAAGGGGTAGGATTTTTAGCAGTAGCAGCCTTAATGCCCTTGGGCCCCTGAGAAATAGTCTCTGGATCTGCAACAGGATTTTTGAAAAGGAATTTGTGGGACTCAGGAATCCTGTAGTATCTGTCAGGTTTACTAGGAGCAGGAGGCAGGGAATCAGGAGCCAAACTGGATTCCGAGAACACATCATCAACAATGTCTAGTACAGGAGGTATAGCCAAAGGCCTATGCTGAGGGAGAAGAAGTAAATCCCTAAGCCTCTTTTTTGAATCAGAAAATTCTTGGCTTTCCCAGTGGAAATGCTCCCTTAAAGTATGTAAAGTTTCCTCAAAAGAAAAAATCCTCAGGAAGAGAAGCAGAGGGAATATAATCCTCTGCATCAGAATCCTCATAATTAGGTATGGACAAATCCAGGTCATCAGAAGAATCAGAAGAAACAGTATCCTGATCAGAAGATTCATAATCAAGCTCAGCCCTAGGCCTCTAGGAGGGGGGGGGGGTTGACTACCCCTGATTAGAGTTATTAGATGTTCAGCCATTTTAATAATTTGTTTTTTAGGCATAGGGGCCTGAGCATGTGGCCTGGGCATCAGTTTTTTAGACATGGATCCAGATTTAGGCCTTAGTAATGAAGGAGGTGTAGATTTAATATGCAAGTCTGTAGACCTGAATACACCCTCAGAAGCCGGTGCCTGCACAGTGGCTCTGGACCCATCCAAGGTAGAGATATTCGTGGGTTCCATAGTTGAAGTATCTCGTGGCATACCAAATAGGTCTCAGTAGAGGCCTGCAAATCAGAAGTATCAGGTATCAGGGGCTGCGAAAGCGCCTCACTGAGTACCGGTGAACTGGCGACTGGCTTAGGAGAAGCATTGTTTACAGTTTTGGACCTCAGTGGCCTGTCTCTGTCTTTATCTTTGTGTTTTTTCGGACTCCCGGTAGTCGGATTATTAACCAACGACATTTCTGGATAATTAAACCGAGAACCGAAATATTTAGAGGCTAAAATATACCGACGATGGATAGTGTGCTGATTAAATAAAGCACAAAACCGACAGCAAGGTACGTCGTGGTCAGGGCTTAGGCAAGGAATATAGTACGAATGAAAATCTTTATGAGGTATTTGCTTTCCACAAGTAATGCAATTATTAACTTTTACTGACATCGGTAAGGAGCAAGAAAAAGTTTCCCCAACAGGGTACTTAGCTTTAAGTTGAAGACTTTGGTTCTGAAACTCGAAAATGAAAATTTCAGGAGTTGGCCGACAGGCACTTGCGAACTGCTTATGCTTTGGGCACCGCACAGCAAGAAAGACTGATGTAATGACGTCGGCTGCATCTTTTATACCACTGACGACCTGATGTCATGGAAGAAGGGACAGCAACCAAAGCAGGACCCAAGGCTTTGTTATCAGACTGACTGAGAGCAACCTGCAAGCAGATTACCCCAAATGTAATAACTGCAACAGTGAAACGCGAACAACATCAGCTTGTACAACTAACTGACCATAAAACAAAGGTGACATCTTAAAGACTTCCATAACAGTCAAGATTGACACAATCCTGAGCAGAGTTGCACTAGTCACTGCAAAAAGTGTTTGAAATTAAGTACAAATAAAAATTTTATCAATGGCAAAATTGTCAGCAAAAGTAACAGCTATTCTCAGATAGAATTAAACTAAACTGAGTGTTTTTAAACCATAACTGACACTTTACCAGTAACAAATAAAAAACTACTGGATCTTAAGTGAGAAAAATATATATTTTTAGTCAACTTTTCTGAAAAAAAATGAAAACAAGAACTTCTAAATTTATGTAACAATGCTACAGCAATACAGTCACTTAAATTCTGATTTCATGTTTACTTGTATTTTATTAGCTATAGTTTGGATTTAATACTTCCACAAAACGCAAATGCTTTAAGACAACACATACCACCACAGAAGATAGCACTGCCATTCAAATAATCTAGACAGCAAACTTCATAAATGACAAATCAGCCCCATTTTATCATCTTCTCAAATGAAGTATCAGGGCAGAAATAGCAAAATAAGCTTAATCTTGTCTGCAGTATTATTTAGTATGTGCAACATTCACCATGTTTTGCAAACCAGAAAGGACATCAAAACAGGTCAAATTAAAAATGTATATTCTAAGATAATGGATATAATCATTCTGATAAATTACTTTTCAAAGTAATACAATGTTTCACAGACATAAGTAAGTAAAGCAGACTGCTATAAATGGAATAGAACTGGAAGAGTGATGTGTGTTTCTGGGCCATAATATAGAGGATTATGGTCAGGTCCCCGATCATAATCTGCTTAGTATGTGATCAAAAGTGAAGCAAACGCAGGCAGGAAGTAGTAAATCCACACAGTTTATTCAGATGAATAAGCACTTTCATCCCAAACAGATAATTTATCAGGAATTTCATCAGAAACCATGCTAAATTCTGATGAATTTCATGATAAATTAACTGTTTGGGACAAAAGTGCTTATTTCTCTAAATAAACTGTGTGGATTTACTACTTCCTGCCTGCATTTGCTTCACTTTGGATTTTGTGGTTTCTTCTGCTCCTGTTTGGATTGGTATTATGTGATCAAGACATGGATTTCAAGAAATTCACCTTGAGAGCAAGTGTATATGAAGGAATCAGAACTCCACCCTAATGATCAGACAATAACAGTACATATTCAATCTTGTCCCATCTGCAAAGAAAACAGGCTGCACCCAGCAGAAAAAAAAAACGAGTGGACAGGATCTGGTTAGTGTTAAGTGACTTCAACACCTGGGTGGATGAGTCTAGTATTACTTCTAAAATAAACCTTATTTGGGTTTTCTCAGGCTGTTGCTGCTGGTAGCCATCAATATGGACATAGTCTGGACATTGCCTTTAGCCTCATATTTGTATGAATAATTCTAGTGCTCATCTGTTTTTTTTTTGTTTTGTTTTATTTCTAAAACAACATATAAATAATCACATATCCCAATGTATCCTTCCTAAATGGATCCCACTGGAGTTGCAACAACGAAAGTAGGTATACCTTGGATTTTGTTGAATGCATTATACATTTTTAAAATACATTTCAGTAATTAAGCACAGAAAAACTTCTACATCACACACATTACTGACAAAACTTCTAGCATTTTTGCAAAGCCACCGTAACCATGCAAGGATATTTTTTCTGTTTCCCAGTGGCAGTGGTACTACATGGAGCTGGTACATGGTGTATACCTTACTTGTGGTGTGTATTATGACTCCTCTGAGTACACATTGTACTTAAGGAGACATACTGGCCCCTCCAGTGACGTGGGTTACACATGCACCACCCAAGTGGAAGCGTTATGGACTTCACAAGTAAATACCTTCAATGGCAAAATGCTTTTAATGACATAAGCAGCTTTTATGTTAGCCTGGATGATGGCCTCACTGAATGGCTCTTGGCACAGTGTTTGGGATACCAATACACAGCAATGAATGGGCCAAGCCCAGTAGAAGGAGGTTTGATGGTCAGCAGCCATAAAGAATACAAAAATACAGTAACAGAAAGATGGATACTGGGCTGTTTTGCATTTGCACTGAACAGCAGAAACAACAGGGGAATCTGCTCCTGGACTTTTACTCTACAGCATTTGGAAATCTGTACCAGCCACAAACATAAAACATCATCTCCTATTTCAGGAGCAATATAGCAGGAGCCAGGCTATACTGAACTGCATAAATGGCATCTGTTATAAACAGTGCCAAGGCAGGAGCTTTCTAAGGTTCGAGATTCTATTGTACCAAATAGGAAAATATGAGGATCCCATTTCCAAAATAGGAAAGAACCATGGCTGCCTAGGCCAAAAGGAAATCACCACAGTTATCTTGGGGGAATACATCTGAATCTTCAGAAGTACCCTGGATGTTAGTGGACAGGGTGGAAACGCATACAGCGACATTCCTGTCCAAGAAAAGAAAAGGCATCTATCTTCCAGGAAGAACTGGTGTAGGTTCTGGAGAATCCTTCCGTAAAAACTCATAGTATTTTATTAGTGACTGAGAAAACTTAGTGTTCTCCCATTGAAAACACAGGCACATTATAGCAATAGTTTCAGAGAAAGAGAACTCCTCACAGGAAGAATCAGAAACTGAGCTCCCCTCCGTGTCTGAATCAGAAACCTGAGGAAAATAACTCTGCATCTGTCCCTGCATCTTTCTATTCAGATTTTGAATCCTGAATCTTGTTAGAAGAGGTGTCCCTCTTTCATTTAATGGAAGCTGCTTTACAAGAGGGATCAACAGTCTGAATTAGACACTAAGCCAGACCCAGTAAACTACTCCTATCCAGAGAACTTCGAGGAGGAGTAGATACACGCTTGTTTTTTATGTCCTCTTGACAGGAAAAATGTGGCCAACTGTGCTACTTGGCAGGATATAACCCATACAGCTAAGGCTACTGCATCAGTGATCAATGTAATGAACATGCCAAATTTCTGCAATTTTTTTTCATCTGCAGTTTGCAGTATTCAAAGCCAGAGAACACTGAAAATCTGATATACAACACTGAAACTGCCACTTGAGTAATAATTAAAATGGCTTACCTTAAGCTTCCATTCAAGGAGGCTGATATAATTTGATTGAAAACAAGAGTAGGGCTATGATTAAAAAGCAGGTATTTAAGAATGACAAGTGCTGGCCTACATTTCAAGTAGATCCCAGCAGCACTGTCATAGACGTGGTCAATAAAATGACAGTGCACGAGAGCTGGCAAATGCAGTCCTTAAGTGTATACAAAATGTTATGTTACACAATGTTCACTGGTGTTGAGCAAAAATGTTTTTCTTGATATTATCAAATTTTATATTTCTATGTAGTATGAACGTTGCTGTTTAATAAAAGTAGACACTATAAAGTAGTATGTCATATTCTACTTGGAAAATATGTTACTCGTCTATTACTATGGCATTTCTAAAAAAATACTGCATCCTAGATAAACATTATTTCTAGAAACTGTTATAGTCTGGGAAACAACAGTTTGACAATTTATATGTATACAATAACTGAAGCATTTTTTGCTTTGCTGTTTATTTTGTTTCACTGCAGAAACTTTGTTTTTGATGTTTTAGTTTGCTTTCACAAACACTATGAGCTGACCTGACTTTTATAATGTACTTTGTATGTTACTTATACATTATCAGTGCCACTGCACAGGAATGTTATTTCAAGTAATATAAAGGAAAAGGATTGTTCATCTACATAAAAGTATGTACAGATGTACTTCTGAATGAAACAGTGTTTTTTAGTGAAGAAATATAATTCGAAAGAAGCAAGACTCCTGTGAGTTTGACGAAATTGAGAAAAGTACTTGACAGAATAAGCTTGAATAAACTGCAGAATCTGCCTTATGAAAAGATAAGCTACAATTGCTTATGCCAATGCAAGAACTGACAATAAGAATGGAATCTCAATACCAGTAGATTGCCAAATTCCGATAATAACGGCCACACAGGTAAAAAACGCACTCTCCAAAGCTAACAATACAGCATCCATGGGACCAGATGACATCCCGGGCTGTGTACTACATGAACTACAAAATGAACTGGCACCTCACCTAAGTGTCATGTTTAATCATAGCCTCACATCAGACTTTGTGCCCACTGAGTGGCGCACAGCTACAGTTATCCCACTCCACAAGGGGGGATCCACCTTGGATCCCAGGAACTACTGCCCCATCAGTCTGACGAGCCTGATCTGCAAGGCCATGGAATGTATTATCATGGAACTTATAAACGAAGACATTGGCAACCTTCAAACACTGGACCCCACCCAGTTTGGGTTCGTGAAGGGTCGATCTTGTCTCCTGAACCTGACTGACTTTTTCGAATCAGTCTCCAGAGCCGTGGACGAGGTTAATGCGGTCGCACAGCCTATCTGGAATTCGCCAAGGCCTTTGACACCATCCCCCACTCTGAAATTTTAGATAGACTTACTAAGCTGGGCATTAATCCCTACATCACTCGATGGGTTGCCAACTGGCTTACTGACGGAACTCACACTGTAAAAGTAGCCAACTCCAAATCCAGCTCTAGACAAGTGACAAGTGGAGTACCTCAGGGTTCAGTCCTGGGACTGCTCTTGTTTGGCATCTACTTCTTTGAAGTACAGGCTAACACTAAGGGACTTTGGCTTAACAAAGTTTGCAGATGACTGCAAACTGGGAGCCATTACTGAATCCTTAAATGATGTGGCTACTCTACAAAAGGACCTTACAGAAACAGATGCTTGGTGCCAGAGCCATGAGATCAAGCTCAATGCCAAGAAATGTACAGTTATCCCCTTTGGGAAAAAACATGTACCCATGAATTACCACATAGGTGGCAGTACACTAAACACCAAAAGTGTGATAAGAGACTTAGGGACACAGGTTGTCAGTGGTCTCAACTTCGATAACCACATCACTACAACAGTCAGGAAATCCTTCTATGTGGCACACCTCATCACTAAGGGCTTTTCATCCAGAAAAAAGGAGGTCATTGTCCCACTGTACTCATCCCTCATTAGACCCATTATAGAATACAACGTCCCGTTTGGTATGTACCTCTCAAGACATCTGCAACAACTGGAAAGGCCACAGAAATATCTCACTAAAAGAATCACAGGCCTAAGGCAGATGCCCTATGCTGACCGCCTTAAAAAACTCCAGCTATATTCTGTCACATATCGTCTACTCAGAGGCGATCTCTGCTTAATATACAAGGCCATGTCAAAGCCAGAGCTGTTGGACATGCTACACTTAAAGAAATCCCATTCCCTCAGAGCCACATGCTCCAGGGATCTAAACCTTGTCATCACAATAAACAAAACATGCTGGAGGGATAGGTTCCTGACCCAGAGACTCCCCAGACTTTGGAATAGACTGCCCATACATGTCAAGCAGAGCGCTTCTTTGGCCCTCTTCAAAAGGAACCTTGAGGATTGGATGGGAGAAAGGAAATTCACCCCGGAGATCATGTCAGTCTCCCTGTAAGACAGGGGTCCACGGAAGTAAATAGTGTTGGAAGAAATAGCCAGGGAATTGTTATGGCTAGGCTTGTATAGGCCCTAGGGCCAATAGCCTAGTACCAACCTATGAACCTATGAACTATGAACTTCACAGCACAGATAAGTATATTGTGTAAATCTTAAGCAGATAGTAGTATAAACAGTCCAATACTGTCACTAACTTACAAGCCTCACAGTTAACAAAATGTGAACTATGTTATCCCAACAGTAGCAGAATTTGCAGCAGACCACTAACACAAGACCCACCACTATACAGTGCTCAACCTACTCCCACCTTGTAACGATTCATAACCTCATCTATAACCCTACAAATTGTCCATCTCTCTCAATCCTCATCCAACAATGCACACTCAACAGATTCTTACACTCTATTTAAAAACTGCTTCTTCTCACTAAAAAAAAAAAAAATTGCAAAATGCAGCAGGAGACACCCTGTTTTTCCAACCATGTCACCAAAATGTGGAATTCAACATCTCTCCCACTAAAGCTGGAACAGCTCCATAAGCCATTCAATCCAAGCTCTGGCTCTGCCATGCACTTCCTCTGGATAATAACTACCACAGTTATAACTGTACAACTACTTTAATCATACTTTACATCTTTTTTTTAAGAATTTTTTTTTAATTTAATATAGTTGCAATATATAAACAAAAAGGGAGAAATTCAACATTGCATACTGTTATACAATGTTAAGAACACATTAAATGATCAAGGTAATTTTATACAATTAACACAATAAGAGTCTTGGTATTTCAATAGCAATATCTCAAAGCTATCCCAATCACTAAAAGTTTTAGTAAGATATATAAATCTTATTCTGATCACTTATTTTTCAGTTTTACATAGCATTGCTGTTAAATTTAAAAATTATTTGAAAGTAGGAACTGAGTTTGATATTCCAATTTTTTGCAATAACTTTTCTAGCAACTGCCAAAAGACTCCAAAATATTTTTTTGAGTTTTACAGCTACAGGAAGTGGAACATTCATAAGTATTACTGATCTAGTTAAAGAACAATTATCAGACCATAACCCTTTAAAAATCATATTTATCTGTCACAATATACATGTACATTTTCATAATCCAGAAACATGTGTCCAATCAGCTTTTACATCTTTACTACATCTCCAACAAACTGAAGAAGTAATTTTACTAAACTCAGAGATTGTATAAGGAACAAACATTCCATGTATGTATTTCCACATAAAAAAACTTTCCAATATAAACTTGAAGAAGTCTGACAAACTTATTTAAGTGACAAAGTTTTACTTTTACCATTTATTGAGTCACTCAGTCCACTACTATCTAAAAAGTTCCAGAACTTTGCAATAGAATTATTATTATTATAGTTAACTTACAAAACTTGGACAAGCTTCTTTTGTAGGTGAATTTACCTTCAATGTTAGCATTCATATATTCATATAATGGAGGAATATTGTTCTAAATCTCTTCACTCATATTATCTATAACGTCATTTAATTTCTTAATGATGGATAATATTAACTGTTTAACAGATTCATCCACCTTAAAATTTTTCATTAAATATTCTGGCGACTTAGCTTTTCCTTTTTTTTCAAACCAATCAGACCATAAAACTAATCCATTCCTTTGTAGTGAATTCATTTAGACATTTTCGTGAGTTTCCTTAAATCCAGAGGTGTGTACAATAGGAAAGCACAGAAATTTCCATTTTGATATTAATGGAGCTTTAAAACCATATTTCTTAGCTGTTTTAGGAACTGATTTCATACATGCAGTGTCTAAAGATTGAAACGAATTTTCATCTATGGTAAATTTTATTAACCAGATGAAAGGACTGTTACATATTTCTAATTTAACATATTTGATATACTTATAAGAAGTTAGTATAATCTGCTCCTGAATGGTTTTCTATTGACTACGGTAAGTTGAGTCTATCCAGAATATAATACAATTAAAATGCACAGCAACAGACTAAGATTCTACATTTGGGAAGCTAATACTACCACAATACTCCCATAATATTATACAATTTCTATAAGCAATTCTTGGCTTTTTAGGATACCATAAGAATGACGTTAACATTTTTTTTCTTTTTTTTTTAAGTTTTTTTATCATTTACTAAAGCTACTGAATGCAATGTATGTATGCATGTATACATATACATGCATATTATATATATATATATATATATATATATATATATATATGTGTGTGTGTGTGTGTGTGTGTGTTTGCATGTGTATGTGTGTGTGTGTGTATGTGTAAAGCATTGGGTAATATGATTATTATAACATTTTGAAGCTTTTCAATTTACTAATCTATTTCTTGGATTGAATAATTTAAATCTTCTATAATTGATAAAATATAATTCTCAAAAAGTTGTATTTTAGATTGACGATGTTTAATTGAGAACTCATCAAAATGTTTTCATTGTTTCTTATACTATTAGCTAAGGGATTGATAACTAATGCAAATGGTACAGGGAATAAGAGACACCCTTGCTTTGTGCCTTTGTTTAAAGTGAATCCTATTAGCTAATCTATGTAGATTTTTTGAAGTCACTGCATAACTGTGCAATTTTATTTTTTCTAACGCTATCTCCACATTATGCATTAAAACTGATATTTTCTCATTAATGTTTAATGATTTTAGTATTATCTAATTTCTTTGTTGTTCAAACCTCACTTTGGGTACTACATCTTGTATTTCTAACAAATCTTTATCCTAATCTTTAATTTTATTGCTATATCCATCTTCCTGTTCTATCTTTAATATGCGTTTTAAGGAGTCCCATGACTTTACTAACCTGGCCATTATCATTGAAAGATAAAAATAATTCTTGAGTTGTTCCTTAAGGTAACTCAAATTCTTTTAGTTTCACCATATATTGTAGGATTCTTTAAATAATCTGCAATTTCCTTATACCCATTAATATATTAATACTCAGTGCATTATGATCAGATAAAGGACAAGGAATGGTTTTAAAATAATTCAATATATTATGTAAATCTGTAGATGCATAAATCCTATTGATTCTAGTTTGCATCCCATGTGCATAAAAATAATGAAGAACAATGACTTATCTTCTGGTTTACTATTAGATCAATTAAATTATTATTACAAAACCATCTGATTAGTGCTTTAGCTGTTGTCAAAAATTTTACTTTCTTCTAAACACTTGCATCTTTTATACTAGATTCATCCCTCCTCAAACCCCTTTCCCACTGATATGCACTTAAAAATCCCCTGCTAAAATTAAACTACCCTTCCAATTCCTTTGTAGTAAGTTAAAATGATCTTTTGTCACTCCTACACCTATTCCACTCATCTAGTAAAAGTTAGCCATTACATTTAATTATTACAAATGTATACATTCCTTTGGGATCATTAATTGATTCCATGACCTTAGACATTATAATAGATTTTCTCCTAAATACAGCAGTTCCTCTACTCTTTTTGTTAAAAGAAGCAGATGATAACATTCCATAACCTAAGTTACTTAAATACTGCATTCCTTTATCTATCAAATTAGTTTCTTGCAAAAAATATGTTTCCACTATTTAGTTTTAGATAACTCATTAATGATTTCCTTTTGCCATTACTTAATCAATTTACATTAACATATGACAGATTAAGACTATCCATTGTATTTAAAAATATTTTAAAAGATAATATGATACATTTATTCACATTACTTTAATTGTGTATACAACTCTAATGCATTCCTCCAAGACTATCTTAGCATTCCACATTTTTGAAGTCTTCATTTCTACAAACTAAACTACTAAAACTCATAAATAACAAAAACAGAAACAAGTTTACAACTGTAACTTTATGGATACCAAAGTTCCTAGTTTGCCTACTGAACAGACAAACTATTATACAATCTCTCTACCTATCAACACCTAAAAATTCATAAAAAACTAGTCAAAAGCTACCATGACATATAAATAATTAATATAATATTAAACATAATTTAAAAATAATAAGAAAGTATTAATTTAGTTATATATTTTGCCTTTAAGAGCTATTCCCCAATTACTACATAAAAGTATAGCAATCATCTTCTATTAATTACAAATATTAAATAATCAGTGTACTATATACCTATTTATGTAATTGTAGTATAAATTATCCATTAAATATTCCTAAATGATTCAGTCATTTAGCATTATTATTGCTAAATGTTTAAATAAATAAGTAGAACAGAGTGTGACCCAAAGAGATAATGATATCTGTAAACTTACAGGTGGCAGGTAATCTTATCATACTAAACTATTATACAAAAGGAAAATCAATGCACACAGATATATATATATATATATATATATATATATATATAATATATATAAAATTAATTCAGAACTTTTGTTAGAGCTATAAAAAAAACATATTTTATAGCTCTAACAAAAGTTCTGAATTAATTTTAAAAGTACAAGGGTCTACATCTTAAATTTGTGTAACACTCTTAATATGATAAATATAAAATATTTAAAAATCTTTTAGCTTATTATAATAATTCAATATGTATAATACTGAAATAAAAGAGAATATTTTGCTATTTCTATGGAGTAAAAAAAAAAAAAAACATTTGCAGTTTATATTGTCTTTAAAAGTTACAATGTGCTTAATTCAAATCCCTTTCTCCATTTCCAGATTTAAACACATGGAAAAATCTACTTTACTTTCTATCAAAATGGATGCACTGATTCAACAACATAACACTCACATTTCAGCTCTGACTTATGAAATTAGTTATTTCAGGTAGTTTTAGTATATCTAATAACATACAATATGCAAAAAATCTTCAAAGTTCACATGACCAAGCTTCAGATTTCAGCTTTCATGATACTTTCAAATATCTTTATATAATTTTCTCAGTAAATTATATGAGATCTTGTACATTCACAATTCTGTCATATGCATGTATATGCAATATATATATTTCTTATAAGCAGTTTATTTAAATTATAAGTTATGTACTTACCATAAACTAGGTATCTATATTGTCCATTTTCATTCTTCCTCACTAATGGGTTCAGATCTGATCCTCGGATCCAACCAGCCACATACACTAGATTTCGGATCCAACTCTTGATCTCCACCCTCTACCCATAATGCTGTATTCCATCCCCATTGACTCAGATCAAATTTGTTGCCTAATTCCATTCTGGTCTAAGACAGAAAAGATAGATGGAAATATAAAGATGGGGCTCAAAACTGGAACAGTAGGTTTCAAACATAGTCCAATAGGTTGTTCCAGAAGAAAACAAAGGATGGGGGATGGATGGGAGGGAAGGTGAGGAAGAATGAAAATGGACAACACAGATGCCTAGTTATGGTGAACACATAACTTACAAATCTAATGTTATCATTTTCATTATTCTTCACTAAAGGGACAGAGTTTCCGGCTACATAAATCCTGTGTGGCCCTCATGGAAGGATATTCCACAGCACTCCCAAACCAAAGGAGGCTCTATTTCTAGATATGATGTCCAACTTGTAATATGAAATAAAGGTATAAGCCTTGAAACATGTGGCTGCTGCACAGATCACAGATGTCCTCAACAGAAGTCCTTGACCAAAAGGCTGATGACATAGCCAGATATCAGGTTGAATGAGCTCGGGGAGGTCATCATAAAACTAAACTGTTTTTGACAGTAAATCAATTAAATGCACTTTTTAATCCATTTAGGTAGCGTAAGTTTAGAAATTGATTAACCCATGTGATTTGAAGAAAAGGATACGAAAAGCTGACGTGACTTCCTAAACTATTTTGTTCGGTTAACATAAAAATGTAGTTGTCTGTGTACATCAAGAAGATGCAATGTGTACTCTCCCTTATTGGAAAAATTTGGAAAAAATACTGGTAAATTAATGCACTGGTTGATGTTACTTTCAGAAGCCACTTTAGGCACAAAGGTAGGATTAGTCTATGGAGAAACCATGTCTTTATGAAAAATAATGTAAGGAGGTTTCACTGACAGAGCCTGGAGTTCAGAAGTTCTTTTTGCTGAAGTTATAGCTACCAGGAATACCATTTCCATGATAGAAATTTTAGATCACATTTAAAGGGTTTCTAAATTAAACCATAAAGAACCACAGTAAGATCCCAAGGTGGTGAGGGATCCTTTACCGGAGGTCTGAGAAGAAAAGTGCCCTACATAAAGGTTTTACACAATCTGGAAGAAGCCAGGGAGAAGGATTTATTTCCTGAATGGAAATTTGAGATTGCTGCCAACTGAAGTTTAACTGTAGAAAAACTGGCCCCTTCATTAAAAAGGGTTGTTAGAAAATGAAGAATAACAGAACGTGGGGCCAAAAAATGGTTGATGTTTTGGTCAGAAGCCCAAATAGAAAACCTTTTCCATTTGCTCCAATACATTTTCTTGGTGGAAGTTTTTTTCTGAAGCCAAAATAATATAACGAACTGGGGAAGAGAACTTAGACTGTGTAAGTATTACTGGAAGTAGAGAAACCATGCGGTTAACTTGAAGGCGAGAAGGTTGATATGTTGGATCCCCAATGGGTGAGACAGGAAATCATGACAAGGCTTCAGTATTCATGGAGGATAACAAAAATGAGACCACAGTAAAGGGAACAAAGCTTGCTGAGGCCAGAAGGGGGCTGTGACAACAGGAGGTACTGCCACCCATGCCAGGAGAAGTAGGGCACTGGATTTGTAACATATGCCAGCACATCTAGCTAGAATGTTGTAAATAATTATATGTCACTTGTATAGCAAACTGATTTGTACAGATGCCTGTGCTGAAACTGTATCTGTGAGGTTTGCTTGTGTTAAAATGTTATCAACAGTGTTTCCTGCTGGACAGAAAATTGTAACTGTTTAAACGTATACATTGTAACAGCATACACTGGGAAAGAAGAGGTTAATACACCTGACTTTGAAAAAAATATTCTTGAAATTAAATGAATTTATGGGTTATCCCACAGTTTTAAAGGAAGCCAGAGAAACTATTTCTGTACTAGAGAATAGGTTGTAGCTCCTGTAGGAAGGGTGAAATGGTCTTATGGTTTTATGATTTCTAGCAGCTGCACCACATCTGAGCAATGCTCTGTGTGTATGGTAATACACTGGTGCTAAACCCTGACAGCTTCTGGCAGGGGGTTGGATGGGAACCATAAGTTAGATGACCAGATGCATGTGATGTCATTCTGTACAAAAATAATGTTTTAATATTAGAGGAGACTGAAGTCTCCACAGCATTCTGTATTCTGTCTTAGATTTGACAACAAGGACCAAGCACCCATCTTGCCTTGCACTATTCAATAAGTAGGAGCAGTAATTCATTCAGTCAGTCAGGAATAGATAGTGAGACTAGCTAAATACTGTTTTTCTATAACTGAGTGAAACCGTCGATTGGTGTTATTTTTAATATTTCCAGTGACTGAAACTCTGGTGCATACTGTAAACAGATATGTAGTATTTTCATGTTCTTTTAATATTTATTATTGCATATATTTAAACTTCTGATTTTGGCTGGTCCTTTTAGAAGAAAATTTATGTTTTGAGAGTATTTGCACATTTTTATTTGATGATAACTGTGGCCACTCCTGGAAGCCTGGCTGTTTGGTCAACATTACCATTTGTATTAATATTAAGTTTACTCAGTATAATTGGACACCCTTTTAAGAGCCTTACAGTAACTGACTGGTGGCAGTGAAACTACCTTAAAGTCTGGAGAGAAGGTGGCATAGCTAGTAAATCTGTACCAGCCTTTCCCAGGTCTCAACAGTGTGTGTGTGTGTGTGTGTGTGTGTGTGTGTGTGTGTGTGTGTGTGTGTGTGTGTGTGTTTGTGTGTGTGTGTGTGTGTGTGTGTGTGTGTGTGTGTGTGTGTGTGTGTGTGTCAGCTGCTTGCAGTGGGGACATGAAGCACTGGTTTCACAGAGAGGGTGCTGGAGGACTTGGCTTGGATCTAGGCTGAGGACTTAACTTAACAGCTTTGCCAGTGGGGAGTCTTACTGGAGACCTGCAGGGAGACAGATATAGAGAAATCCCACACCCCAGGGTGACTGTGTTCCCTCTGTGGTCTTAAGGGAAACTGTGCTTGAAGCAGAGAGGTCTGCATCTGGAAATACTGAGTATATTCATTTGTATTCCAAGTGAACATCACTATCCAGTGTCAGTGGTGAGGATTCAGGCTCCTTGATTACTCTCTCAGAGTGGGGACATCCCAGGGGCAATGAGGATTACTGAGCTCTTCAGCCTGCTTGCTTTCTGTAAGAGTTTTGGAAGCAGAGGAAGATGAGAATAAGAATAAAGGAGATCCGAGTGCCAAGCGTGAATCTGAACATCTCTTGATGACTTCCTCTGAGTGGGGATTAGAACATACCACTTGCTTAACTTGTTGTTGAGAGGGGAGGCAAATAGGCCATAGCATGGTTGGCTCCAACACCTGAAGATCATATTTGCCACTGATTGAGAGACCACATATGGAAATCAAAATAGATCTGCTTAACTGGTCTTCCAGTACATTGGTTTTCCCCTGGGATGAACACTGCAATTAGAAAGCAGTCTGATGAGATTGCCCATTCCCAAACTCTCATGGCCCCTCTGCACATGGGGTAAGATCAGGCTCCTCCTTGCTTGTTGATGTATCAGACTACTGACATGTTGTTTGAAATGCAATAGCCCCCAGAGGTAAAGATTCTTGAAATGCCTGCAATGCAAAAAGGAGTGGTCTCACCTCTAGGATGTTGATATGCAATTTGGTCTCTTGGGAAGACACAAGCCTTGGACCATCCTTCCCAAGAAATGCCCCCCCCCCCCAGTTGGGAAATGTCCATAGTCACTATGGCAATTGGATTTGGAAGAACAAAAGATCTGCCCAGAAAGAGATCACTGGACTGAATCCCCCAATGAATGTGATGCCTGCAAATTGGGGTGGGTTTTATTGGAAAAGACAGGGGCTGATGTAAATGGACCACTGTATAGCTAAGGTCCACTGGAGAATTCACATAAAGAAGTGTGCTAAGGGAAGCAGTACTATGGCAGCTAACATGTTCTACAGTGCTCGAAGCTGGAGGAGAAGGATGAGACGAATATCCTGCACCTAGTACCTTACAGAAGCAATGCAGTGGAAGGGTAAAGATGCCACTTGAGTGGTAGTGTTCAGAAGTGTTTTGATGAATTCCAGGCTCTGGACTGGGGCAAGCTATGATTTGGCAAGATTGACTGAAATACCCAAGGCACTACAAATCTGGAGCAAAGAGTCACTGGCGTGTAGAAGTTAATGCTTAGAGGAGGCAGTGAGGAGCCAATCTTCTAGATATGGAAACATCTGGAATCCTTTGAGTCTGAAGTCAGATGCTACTACTGCCATGCATTTGGTAAACACCATAGGGGCTGTGGTGAGTCCAAAAGGTAAAGCTCTAAATTGGTAATGATTTGCTCCCAGCTGAAAGTGAAGATACCTTCTGGATTGTCTGTCTATTTTTATGCGATAATACGCATCCTGAAGGTCTGCAGAGCACATCAAGTCATCCTTGTGCAGAAAGAGCAAGATGGATTGAACTGTGACCATTTGGAACTTTGCCTTCTTCATATACTGGTTCAAACTGCTTAGATCTATAATGGGACTGAGGTCCCCTGTTTTCTTTGGCACTAAAAAGAAGCGTGAGTGAGTTCTGAATCCTATCTGGTTGTGTGGGACCATCTGAATGATTCTTTTCACTAGCAGCTTTTGTATTTTTTGTCCTGCTTCCTTCCTCTGACTGGGTGGAACATCGGGTAGTTTCCTCCCCTGATAAGGAGGAAGAAAGAGAAAGGGTATATAGTAACTTCTGAATATGATCTTTAGCACCCACAAATTTTTTGTTATATTCGTCCAGGCATCTAGGTGCAAAGAGAAGCAACCCCTGGCTGCCTCCAGAGCTCAACAGTTGGGCAGGGCTTCAGGAAAGGTGATAGGGCCTGTCTGAAAAGGAATTTCTAAAGCCTTGATTCTGCGGGCTTCCTCTGCCCCCTAGGGCGATGTCTACCATTAAAATTTCCTCCTTACCTCGGGAGGAATTATCCGCACCCAAATCCTGGAAAGGCCCCTGAGATTTATGGAACCACATCTTCTTACCACTTCTCTGGTTTCCAGATAAGGTCCATCAAGGGTCAGAAAATATGATTTGTACAGCCAACAGGGTTTTTCCATCTTTCTCACTGCAGACAAGCATGTCTAACTGATGGCCCAGCAAGGAGGCACCATCAAATGAGGCATTAATAAAATACATCTTAAAGGGCTCTGCAAAGTCGCACAGCTGCATCCAGGTGTGTCTCTGTATGGTGATACCTGAACCAGCAACTCATGAGGTACCTTCAGCTGTATGACAAATTACCCTCACTGATGGATTTGAAACAGTCAAAAGAGTGGCCAGCTGAGAGGAAGGCCTTTTGAAATTCTCAGCAGACATGGACTAAGAGAATTTGATAGTTCTTTAGCCAAATCTTTCTGAAGTGTAGTAAAATGTACCAAATAATTAAGTGACCTCAGAGCAAAGGTGGCTGAGGCAAACACTTGCTTTACAAATCTGTTCAGCACTCTGGACTCCCTGTTTGGAAGATGAACAGAAGAGCTTGGCTTTGCTAGCTCTTTTTTGGCTATCACTACAACCACAACATCAGCATTGACTCCTTTGCTCCTCTGAGGATGGTCCAAAGGAGGGGCCAAATATTTGTCCAGGCACTTGGGTATGGGCTTGACAGTATCCAGTTCCTTCCATGCTCGGCGGGAAACAAAGTCAATAAGTCTGTCCACCAAGGGGGTTACCGAACACATGGATGGTCCAGCATCAAAAGCCTCCGGGAACGCTGATTCTTCAGGAGAAGGAGTTTAGGATGACTAGCCACCTTTCTGCTTAAGGATTTCTAAAAAATCGCCAAAGGTGATGTCATCACATGGTGATATGGGGCATCTTTCTCCTGCATCACAATCAGTGTCTTCCATGAGGAACTCCATGGGTAAGTCTCTGTCTCTCTTCTTACATGTCTGATGAACCTCCTCTGTGGGAAGTTCAGGGCAGATATTGGAAGAGAGGGGGAGTTCCTCAAGTGGAACTGTCTGGAGACTAATTGAAAGGTCTGTTCCTGTGCAGTAGGTCTGATCGACTCAGAGCTTGAAGCCACTGAGGGACAGGAGATATGATCTGAGACATGAGATAACAGTTTTCTATGGAGACAGAAGGCCTTTTCTACCACCCTGAAAGCTGAGGGACCAGGGGAACCCTTTCCTTCTTCCTCAGAACCAAAGCTTGAGAAGAAGGTAAGTTGGGGCCACCCCTGATCTCAGCATCAAGGAGAGAATTGAATCCAAGCTGTCCAGGGCCAAAGCTCTAAGAGGAAGGGGTAGATCCAACAAAAACAGAGCTGAACCCAACCTCTTGGATCTAGTGCCCATATCTCAGCTCTGAGACCTGCTCTGTTCCAAGAGTATCAGAGCAGAGCCAGGTCAGGGAAATCAGAGTGGAGGAAGGAACTCTCCTTGGATTGGACACCAAAACTCTCGGAGATCTTGGATCCTGGACTCCAAAACCAGAGGTTGGATCGAGGATGGAGAAACAATGGACTTTGTAGGCACACTCATGGATCCAGTAGGGGATGCAGCTGGAAGAACCCCCATATTGATCTGAGCTTTGAGGAATTTATGCATCATCCTAGCCACATCTGCCTCAGACAGGCTTCTGGAAGACCTAGAAGACACTGAGGAAGAGGGCCATGAGTGTTTCTTTGGAGTCTGGAATAACTGAGTGGGCAGAGAAGGAGAAATAGGTTTGACTGCATTCTCTGGAGTACCGCTTCTGGGATTCTATGAAATGTACTGGCTCTTGGATCCGAGAGCTTAAGATCTAAAGAAGAGGTAGAAGGCAAGGGAAATATAACTATATGAGCTGACTATTTTGGATTTGAGGATGCCTTTGGATCCAAGGGAAGGCCAAGAGATTGAGGATCTGAGGAGATTAGATCTGAGATTTTTCTAATCTTTTCAACTGTCTCCAAGGAAGTCCCTGGGGACTTTGGAAGAGACCTTTTCCTGGATTCTGAAGAGACAGATCTAAATGTTTTTGAGGGGGTTTGAGCCCCAGAAGAAGCAGGAAGTAAACCTTTGAGGATGAGCTTATTACAGCTGTCAGCCAAAGCTCTCGGATTAAATGTACAGCATACTGAACATGCCATGTTAAGATGGTCTGATCCCAGACAATAAACACAATTCTCCACTATAGCTAAAAAAAAGAACTATGTATAACAATAAAATAACAGCAATAAAAGCAACAACTTTTTTTGAAAAAGAGGTTAGCTGTTAGAATGGAATTAACAGAAAAAATTTTAATAATTAGAAAATACAACCTGGAAAGGGAAAGAAGGATGAAATACCGACTATGGTATTTAAAGAAATACCAGACAGGTAAAAGAAGGTAACAACAATGGTATGAAGGCTACTAAAACTTAGCAAAACAATCAAAGAAAGATCAAAAAATTCCTAATGGCAGTAATCACTAAGAGGGAGAATGTAACTAGCAAATTTTAAGAAAGGGCCATCTAACTTCTAACAGTAAACAATAAGAAGAAAATCTGCTTACAATGCTCAATAGTGTTACAATGCTTGATAGTGCAACCTACTTCTAACCACAATGGGGGCAAATGAGATGTGAGGCAGTGGGGATGGAATGGAGCATTATGGGTAGAAAAAGAAGCTCAAGAACTGGATCCAAAATCTAGTGTATGCAGCCAAGTTGGATCAGGGGATTGAACCTGAACCCATTAGTGAGGAAGAATGAAAAGGACATCAGATTATACTTTATCTGTTTTTTTTTGCCTACTAATGTTTTACCTTACTCTATATAACTTGTATCACTGAAATCCCCATCTAAAAGCTATAAAATCATCACTTCTCTGTTAGAGATTACAGTATGTGTATATATTTCTTAACTTACTTATTTTTATTAAACTTACGTAATAGATATTTCATTCCTTGTGCATTTGCATATTATTCATAAGATTTTACTCTTCTTATTAATTCTAGTATTGCAAGTGACGTTGGCTATATATAAAATAATCCCCCGGATTCTCAAAAGCTTACATGGAGTGCAAGATCGGTGCAGGAGCCCACGCAGGTAATATGTCTGCTGTGCGATCCAGGAACAGCCTACAGGGGTGTGCACAAACGCTCCTGCACTAATCTTGCACAGACTAAGCCCTGGTATGCAAATCACCCATTTGCAGGTGAAATCCATGCAAATGAGGTGATTTTGCAATCCAGGAAGTTTGCAATAGTCCGTGCAAGACTAGTGCTATCTGCAGAAATGTACTTGGTTAGTAACTGAGTACATTTCTGCAAAATCCAAAACGGAGCTATGGCAGCTCCAAATAAAGGCTGCATATCATTGAGGAGGCATACCAATGGCTAAGTATTAGGCCATTGGCACTGCAAACAATACAAATTTTTTTAAAATTAACTTTTATTTTTTTTTTTAGCCGATCTTGGCTGTTTAAGCATAGGGCAGCGACATGCAAACAGGACCAGAGGAAAATAAGAAAATAAACCTAAAATAAGCATTCTAACTAAAATCAGTATTCTGCCATGCAAGTCAATGGCAGGCAGAAGACAACTTGGCCAGTGAGCAGTGGTTGCTAATGGGGGAGGTTCAGTGTGAGACATATAACTATGCATTAGCAGGTAATCCTATGCAAATGAGGAGAAGGATAGTGAATCCCAGTTTTCCCCAGCATGTGAGTCAGGTCCCAACAGTGTAAGAGTATGAATAGCTGAGTGCAAGACTAGGAGGTAGGTTACATCATGGGGTGTGTGTCAGGCATACTGTGAGCAGATTGGAGCCCTGTGGCTCGGGTTTGCTCCTAGCTTAGCACAGCTAAACTAGGGGGTGTGTCTAAACCTGCCTAGCACTCTTTACAAAGTGTAAGCGGGTGTGCGCGCCAAACACTGGGTTTTACAGGAGGAAAAAAGAAGTTAAACCACGAAATAGCAGCAGTGTAACATTTGAGCACTGTGTTTGCGCTGCGCACACATGGGCTTAAACAGGGAGGAAATGGGAAGGGAAAACAGCAGTAGGAAGGTAATCAAGGAGAACTAGCTTAGCTGGCAGGTGAAATGTATCTGAATCAGCCAATTACACAGGCAGCAGACCAGTCCAGCCCAGCACACCACTATAAACTATGCAAAAAACTTTCCCCCTTGTTTTTTCCCAAAAACTCTGCACCACCAGTGTATACCAACGAGGAAAGTTTACAAAATGAAAGTAAGAGAAAAAATGTTAGGGGCTGCTTTTGCTATCATAAACCAACATGTGCAAGAGGCTGAGGGTGGTGAGGATGTGAATGCTGACTACCAACCCACAGTGAGGAGGGGAAGAGTGTACAGACCCAGGGAAAATCACCAGGGGCTACTTGTGCTGGAGACAGTGGAGCGCTATAGGGTGGACAGGGACCTCCTACAGCATATCACTGAGCTGTGCTGGCCACACCTCAGGCACAGAACCGACAGAGGGGAACCCATCCCAGTGGAAACCAAGGTATGTGTAGGCTTAAGAATACTAGCCACAGGTACCTTCCAAAGGCCAACTGGGGATATCATGGGGATCTCACAGGCATCAGAATCCAGGGTACTCTACCAGTTCCTGGATGCCATGTCAGCACATGCCAGTGAGCACATATATTTCCTCAACACCCATGAGGCGATGGCCAGCAATATGCATCTCTTCCAACAAATAGCAGAACACCCTGAAGTAGTGGGAGCTATAGACTGCACGCCATACACATAAAAGCACCATCCCATGAGCAGGCCAGGGTCTACATAAACTGCAAGTTCTTCCCCTCCATCAACTGCCAGGTCATGTGCAATGCCCAGGGCATTATAATGAATGTGTGCACTGGAAGCCCTGGGAGCTATCACTATTCAAACATCTGGCACTTGACGCAGCTGTAACAGAGATTTGCCAGTGGGGACATCCCATACGGGCACCTAGTGGGGGATGCTGGTTACACACTGGAGCCATGGTTGATGACACCGATGAGAAATGCACACACACCCGAACAAGAGCTCCATAATGAGGCACACGCACAAAAAAGAATCATAACAGAGAGTGTGTTTGGGATGCTCAAGTCACGGTTCTGGTGCCTGGACACATCCGGTGGAGCCTTGTAGTATTCTACAGCTACATTTTCCCATATTTTAATGGTATGTGCCATGCTACACAACATGATCCTGTGGGAGCAGCTGCAGCAGGAACAGCACGGGGCAGGGCCACACAGCCCCCCACCACTGCCAAGGCCAGCACAGGCATAGAGGGACTCGGAGGAAAAACAACCTGCGCCTGCATCTGTAGGCAGAAGGAGGCATACCCAGTATGCCTTGGCTTTGGCAAAGAGGCAACACATATCACACACACTGACACAGTAGGGTCACAAGGAATGACACCTCTCTCTGACTCGCAAATACAGTAAAAGGTGTGCCAAATACGACACTACCTGTACAGGGAGTGTACTATGTGCATTCGACATATGCAGCCCTCCAGCACCATCCACAAGTCTGGCACACCCTCAAGGTAAGTCAATCAACCTACCAATTGCCAAATGGAGTAGAATGTGTTGTTACCTGTAGCTATGGTATGGATGTGAGTATGCAAGGGAATTGTGCGGCTGAATGTTATGGCAGCAGACAGTAGACACCCATGGTGGCACCATGACATTTGTAACACATACTGGAGTCACCATAGTGGCCAATACTGCACAGGGCGACAAAACCCACTGCAGAAAATGTGCTGTGTGACATGTGTGTCCATATGACCCACACATGCCAGTCAGGATGGTTCACATATCCAACAACAGACTCAGCCAGCAGGACAGGCGTAGACAAACCCAAACAGAGCCTGTGCCATGGCCCCAGAATGATGGCTATGGTTAACCCCCGCCCAGGCCTACACAGACAGACCACAGCAGGGCAGGCAGTGGGATGTTAGTTCTGAAGGGTAGTAAGTCGGACAATAATATGTAGGGCAACAAAAGCCATGATCCGTAGTACACTAGTATACCTCTAATCAGTATGATAGTTAGCAATACAGAATGAAATGGAGTACCTGATATACCAGTATGGTCATAGCAAATGTGTGCAAGTTTCATGTGTGTCCCCCACATTTTACATAGTAATGTAATAACAGTCAGGTGTGCCCCCCCGCAACCCTGTGTAGAAATGTAGAAATAGTCAGGTGTGCCCCCCCATCCTACATAGTAATGTAATAACAGTCAGGTGTGCCCCCCAAACCCTGTGTAGAAATGTAGAAATAGTCAGGTGTGCCCACCCATCCTACATAGTAATGTAATAACAGTCAGGTGCCCCCCCACTCCTGTGTAAAAATGTAGAAAGAGTCAAGTGTGCCCCCCCTGCTATGCAGAAATGTAGTAACAGTCAAAGCCAAATGATTGATGGATACCCTGCAGAGATAGCATGCTACCTGTTGGTGTACAACACAAAGGTCAGCACTGCAGCACAAAGTACCTGGACATGGTCCACAAATTCAATACAGACGGCCATACTGGGTATGCTCATACACTTAGAGAAATAAAGCAATATCAGTCTACAACATACCAAAAGGTCATACTGGGCATGCTCAAACAAACACATGACGGCCATGACTGCAAACACCAGTGGACCAGACATTTCTGGCAGTTGCAGTTGTTAGTGCAGACACTTGTCAGTATGCACCACTCATGCCTTGCACACACAGTGGATAAGAATACAGACATATATCTCAGGACAACACACTATAATAAGCCAAAGGTAGATGTACATAGATGTGTGGAAGAGGGTGACTGTGACAAGGAGCCATCCAGGCCTGTCCCACCCAGCACACAGCCAAAGGGCCCCAAACGCATGAGGTGCAGATGTCACTCACTGCAGATACTAGCTACCAGTATCTGTCAGCATTACAGAATATGTGGTGCACGTGCTAGCTGTGCAACATGACTGTACAAGGAAGTAGTCATCTAGCAGCTGTATACACGTACCTGTGATATATGACCCCGTGTGTGCCTGCATGTGGCGTGTCAACCCGTACATGAATGGGTTATGGCCCATGCACACACTGCCCTCCCCATAGCCCTACTATGACAAGCCTGCTGAGGTAATCCAATGTGAAATGCACCTTTGGGAGAGTTATAGCCCAGTAATCTCTGTAGCGTGTCCCATAACTGCGTACTGCTGTAGTCTGAAAATTTGTTAGGTAGGAGTTCTAACCCCAGACTAGGCAACTGCGTGTGTGTGTGTGTGTGTGTGTGTGTGTGTGTGTGTGTGTGTGTGTGTGTGTGTGTGTGTGTGTGTGTGTGTGTGTGTGCGTGCGTGCGTGCGTGTGTGTGTGTGTCTGTCTGTCTCTGTAGAGAGCAAGGCTTTTTAGGGTACTCACACTCCTTACAAGTCATATATTCAGCTTTGGCAAAGCTGCTGATGTCACTCACCTAGAAATACACTTCTGGGAAAATTATAGCCCAATAATCTCTGTAGCGTGTCCTGTAACTGCATACTGCTGTAGTGTGATAAAGTAGTTAGGTAGGTAATCTAACCCCAGACTTGGCAACCGTGTGTGTGCTTTTGTGCGTGTCTGACTGTGTAAAGAGCAATGCTTTTTAGGGTATTCACACTCCATACAATTCATATACTCAACTTTGGCAAGGCTGCTGATGTTACCCACCTAGAAATATACCTCTGGGAAGGTTGTAGTCCAGTAATCTCTGTAGTATGTCCTGAAAGTGCATACTGCTGAATTGTGATTTAGAACTGTGGTAGGGTTCCATCCCCATCCATGGCAGTTCTGGATGTTTTGTGTGTGTTTCAATGTCTGTGTACAGAGCAATGCATTATAGGCTAGTCACACTCAGTACATTTCAAATGGCCAGCTTTGGCAATCCTGCTGATGTCATTCATTGTGAAATACACCTTTGGGGAAGGAGCTTTCTAATAATCCCCATGGAGCGTCCTATAACAGCTCCATGCTGTAGTGTGATATAGACCTCTGTCAGGGGTTCTATAACCACACATGTTAGTTGTGAATGTTTTGTGCATGTGTCACTGTATGTGTAGGGAGCAATGCATTTTAGGCTAGTCACTCGCAGTACATTTCAAATGCCCTACTTTGGCAATCCTGCTGATGTCATTCATTGTGAAATACACCTTTGGGAAAGAATACTCCAATAATGTCTGTGGTGCTTACTATAACTGCGTAGTACTGCAGTGTAATAAGCTAGTTAGGTAGGGGTTTGTGTGTGTGTGTTTGTAACTCGTATCCTGTGTAGAAGTGGTTGTGAGTGTGTGACACCTGTGGCCTATGTGGAGTGGGTTTTGCATATTTCTTATAAATCACAATGTCCACCATACAGGGATAACAGATGTGAAATAACTGAGAGGCTGGGGTGCAAAGCCATACCCATACATGTAACATCAAGGCCAGGCAATCACAGTTAGTAACCCCAGTATTACCCACAGCACACTCTCAACCCATGTCTCATACACACACACACACACACACACACACACACACACACACACACACATGCCTAGGCAACAGCCAATATGTGGGTAGTACACTGCATATTGGCCACTGACAGTAACTATGGAGTGATAGCAGTGGGCTACAGAGGGCATGTCACCCTGTCCATCTGTCCAATATGCACCTACATGCAGACACTGCACCTCCCCCATGTTCCCCAATGGACATCTGCACCAACTGTGGTGCCATCACATGTGACCCACAATGGACATACCATGCCTGACAACATGCCCTGTATGGACAGATGCCACTGACACCAGGGAATGTTGTCAGCATGCTATCAATGTAGGTGCAGGGTAAACCTGCTGCCCATTACCAGTTCCTGCCACAGGTAGGCAAGACTGGCACATTTGATGATAATCTGTGTTCACAACATGGGCCAAACACCCCAGGTACAGTTCCACATGTCACTGTACGTGCATGTGGGAGGTGTGCACATCCTAGACACCGTCCATGTCATGGACTAAGGAACACAAACATGGCAAGCGATGCACAGCATTGGCCACACACAAAAGTCACCAAGGTGACTGGATGGGGGATACAATACTCACCTGTGTGGGCAAATGCAGAAACTACTGCCCTGAGCCACAATGCAGACCATTGTCATGTGGCCTGATGCCAGGGTATACCCACTGCCTATCCTTGTATATCCTGCTTGCACAGTCGGCCACCACACACTCCTGCAGACATGCACCACATCCATGTCAGTACTGGCACCCTGTGTGTTTGTCTGTGTGTTGTATGGTGCATATGTTCACATCCACACTCACTACAACCCTCATGGGCATACTGAAGCATGCTGTCTGATGTCAGAAACCTCCTCATACCCTTTTCCTGTACAACCTCCATATGACCTGTGTGGTACATGTGATACCTGCACAGTGATGTGTTGTGGCAATCCCACTACTGATGAGTTGTACTCCTGGCCCTGCCAAGTGTGTCAAAGTGTGTGTGTGTCCCTGTGAGAGTGTGGCTGTGTTGACTCTGGCACCTGTTCATGTGGACAGGCACGTGTACATCACCTACCGTATAACTACCGTATCCCTGTTGCAGATGTCACTCACCATCACATATATGGTCTGAGTGCTGCACAACAGGTAACTCATGTGGTGCATCCAATAACTGCATTGAACTGAAATAGCACTACATAGTTGTCAGGGGTATGATACTCTGTGCTGGCAGGTGTGTGACACAAACATGCTTCAGTTTTACTCTCCCACCCCTCCCTGACATGTCTTTGCCTCTGTCTGCCTCTCCCATTCCCTCTCTGGTGGATATGGAGACCTACACCTGCTTTGCTTAGGCAGCAGCATGTGTATTTTAAGTGATGCTCATGATCAGCTGATGGCCTCTGCACAAATTGAAGCCCTCCCCTAGCTGACTGCATGTGAAACAGCTGTGGTAACATTCCCATAGCCAACTGCATGGAAACACACTTCAATATCTAAGAACATCATGGTGGTGTTGGCCCTTTTCATTCACTGTGAGCAGGAACTGGATCTGTCGTTTAGCAAACAGCATCTCAGATGGATTGGGGATTTACCTCTATCAACATACACTGTGGCAAGAACAGGAGGGGGATGTGTCTGACCTGACTACACACTGTAAGTGCTGCTATACTGCATTTGGGGTAATGTTGGTTTAATAGTATTTGTGTGGATATGGCTGTCGTACATGTCTCAATACCTGCCATGTCAGTTCCATGTTTATGAGGAATCCCCATCTGCAGGGTCATCTGCAGACTGGGCAGTGTTGTACCTTTGGTTTCATGTGTTACCCAGGGAGCATCTATCTGTGAACTGCAGAAGGTAGTGTGAGGATTGCAGTCAGTAGATGGTGACCGGTGAAAGCCAACACATTCTGGCTAGGCTTATAAATGCCTTCGGGCAGATAGCCTAGTACCTACCTATGAACCTATGAACGCCATGACAGTTACTGACATTATATCCCTCATAAGATATATGTTGCAACAAACCCTGTTACAAAAGTAAATGTATGAGGTTATCACAGCAACATGTCAAGATTGGCCCTGTGTATGTGCTTCCAGCCACACCTCTGTCAACCTTTGTACATATGTCGTGCATGAAGTGGTGCATATGTGCTGTACACCATAATTAGTGTCATCATATCTGATAACAAGCCAGTGATATATCTGACAGCTACACATGTTATGTACAGTAGGGGTTATATATCATGACATAACCTGGACATTCTGTTGATGTTTGTACAGTACTGACATCTGTGTACTTATGGTGAATGTCAACATTGTGTGTATTGTTAATATGTACTTTAGCCTGTGTACAGACTGTGGTAGATGTCATTGTTCTAGTTCCCTCTGTATGGTACTGTATTGGCGTACATGTTTGTAGGGCCAGACACACACATGTCCCGTACCACAAACAGCCATCAGACCAAACTGTGTTGCAGCCCAGTATATGTAGGGTCGGTCTGTGAGTGGCACATATGAAGATGGTGTAGAAGAGATAGTTCATGTACTGTAATATTATGCTAGCTTACCATATGTGGCTGTGGCTGTGTTCACATTGGTTGTGGTTATGCACTTTCACACAGGTGTATCTTACCCTGTGCTGTGACATGCCTGTGGTGCCTGCTATATATTTAGGTACACGTGCATTCCCCCATAGGAGATGTAGGCCAGGGTTGAGCCAGTCTGCCTGTAGCCTGCACAGTGCATTGTTACATGCCTAGCAGCTTAGTGTACTTACCCAGTGAGATGTCATGTGCAGATACTTGCCAGATGTACTGCTGCTGGGCCTCCCTAACAGTCATGTATGTCAGACAGAGCAGTGGGATACTGTACAGATGTACGTCAATATCTAGTGGGTAGTATGTGGCCATGGCACCCCTGTACCAGCAGTCATTATGTGTCAGGCCAGACAGGGGTGTGTGAATGCATAACCTATGGTGGCAAATGTATACCAGTCGTTATGTGTTATACCCATCTACATGGCTGTCTACATCCATACTGCCAGGCATGGTATACATGTTTTGCACTAAGGGCTTTTGTGTATACCTCTGCAATATACAGTGTGTCAGAATTTCCACATATATTGGCCAATATCTCTGCTGCAGTCCACAGGGGCTATACGTGTTAGCTGCAGTACTTTACAATGATGTCCTTAGGATGTCTGCCAGTAGCCACTGGCACACATGTTATAAGCAGATGTGACCTCCCACACACACCATGTCTGTGAAGACAATCCCAATGACAGTAGCAACAGTCCACAAATATACCTGCTACACATACCTGACATCCCCTTGCACTACGATTTTGGGACTATAGGGGCTGGGGTAGGGCTACACTACATGTCCAGGACATAGGGTGGAAATATATGTACATATACTTATCCAGATAGCCATATATATATATATATATATATATATATATATATATATATACATGTGTAATGTGTAGTACTTTCAATTACCACTGTCATGGCAACGACCCACTATAAATCCCTACATCATGTGGGCGTGGTCCCTTTACATTTCCTGTGTGATGGGCATCCTTCCTGTGTGTGGGCATCAGTGTTACAGACAGCAGGTAGCAATACATCTTACAAGAGAACCAGCACACTCAGGGCAACCATATATTTGAAGGAGGATCAAAAACTACAGACAGACTGCGAGTAGAGTTGTGTTATGCTTTATATACTAATGGTGTTACAGGGTGCGTGTGTACATACTAGTTTACCTTGGAATGCAGTCTGTCTGCACAGCTCACAACTATAGGCCTATCCTCTTGCTGGCCAGACTTATGCCTATCATGTTTTGTCTGTCCACCACACAGGTCCTGTGTCAGATATTACACTGGCAGTGTGTGTGTTGAGTGCTATCGGTACATGGCTATATCCATTTCTGTTTATAACCTCAATTCCCTGACTAAGGGTATGTTGCAGACTACCTTGTAACACCAGCAACTTGCTTAGTGTATAGCAACAGTTGCCCACATATGTACCTGTGTTCCAGCCTCTGTCCTCCACCTACATACCAAGCATTGCACATATGTCATGCTGTCAGTGGGTGTTCCATAGTAGGCTGTGAGTATATCACACTGCCATTGCTGCCATCAGTCCACTTCTGTTGTATCCCACACATACGGTGGGGCTGGGGCCACATATGTGTGGGCGTCACCTACACAATACATGTGTGCTCTTATGCTCTCCAGAGGCCAGTGTATGTAACAGTGGTATATGGCCCTGTATTACTGAGTTTGGGGGGGCACGTTAAATGACCCAGGCTGTTAAAATATGTGGGGGTATCAGGGGTAAGCTGCCTTAAGTTATCTGGATGTACAGCACTGTATACTTCATCTATATTTACATTACTTACATATATTGGGTGAAAGCAAGCCTACTGCCTCCTGTCATACAGACTGTTCTGTTTGTCAGTGTGCATGTGATGTTTTCAGTTAAGCCTTGTTATGTAACAGTTACAACCCATTTGGTCACATGACATCTTTACCACCTAGTGATTTTGTACAGAGTGTAGATAGAGGCTGCTGAACTATACATTTACATTACATACTGCTGATCATTTGGTATCCTGTGGCCCAGGCTGTCCTGACTATTGTACAATTTAAAGGGCTTGGCCTGGACAGCAACAGTTGTGAACCATTCCAGACTACTGTATTAGTATAACTGTTTCATGGTTGCATTCCTCTATTTATATTGATGTCAGTGTCTGAACAGCTATATGACATGGCATATATAACTGTAATAGTACACAATGAAAGGTATTCCATCTCTGTAAACCTGTGTGTGGTGTTTTCCCTATGATATATCTGTGGGTTTATGTTGCCGGCAACTAATGTCATTTGTATGGGTGGCCCATACAGTGTCTAGTTGTTCAGGTGTTAACTATAGGCATAGTGTCTGTTCCATATTGTGTGCACCTTCTACATATGTATCTTACTGTACATAGGTTCATAGGTTCATAGGTTTATACTATGCTATCTGCCCTAAGGCATTTATAAGCCTAGCCAAAATTTTTGTGGCTTACGCCACCCCTTATATGAAAACATACTGTGCCCTTTAGTTTATTGTGCCTCTGTCCAGCAGTGACACAGAGATGATTCCCGGGGTAAACCTACGATCTCCCATCCACAGGTCAAGATTTCTCTTGAACAGAGCCAGTGAGGTGCTCTGCCTCACATGGACCGGGATTTTATTCCCCAGCATAGGGAGTCTCTGAGTGATAAATCTATCCCTCCAGCATGTCCTATTTATATCCGTGCTAAGGTTTAAGTCACTTGCTCTAGTGGTTTTGGTGGATTTGGATTTTTTAGGTGGAGCATGTCCATTAATTCCGGGTTGGACATGGCCTTGTATGTCAGGCACATGTCACCTCTGAGGAGACGGTATGCGACTGAATAGAGCTGGAGTTTCTTCAATCTGGCAGCATATGACAGATTTTGGAGTCCCTTTATCCTTTTGGTGAGGAACTTTTGGGGTCTCTCCAATTGCTGCAGATGTCGGGTGAGATACATCCCGAATGGGGCATTGTACTCGATCATTGGTCTGATAAGTGAAGAGTACAGGAACAATGACCTCACTAGACCTGGATGTGAATCCCTTCACGAGCAGGTGGGCAATGTAGAAGGTCTTGGGAACCACTTTAGCAATGTGAGTGTCAAAGAAAGGCCACTGTCAACCTGGGTCCCCAGGTCCCTGATAACCTCTTCTGTGCTTAGTGGATTGCCACCTATATGGTAGCTTGGGGTTACCTTGTTTTTCCCGAAGGGTATGACTATACATTTTCTGGCATTTAACTTCAGGCCATGGCTCTGGCACCAGCTATCTGTTTCCGTGAGTCCCTTCTGAAGGATATCCGTGTCCGATGCACTTTCCACTATGGCGCCCAGTTTGCAGTCGTCTGCAAACTTTGTCAGCCAAAGTCCTCCCATGTTGGCCTGTACTTCTGAGAAGTAGATGCCGAACAATAGGGGGCCAAGGACCGAGCCCTGTGGGACACCACTTGTGACCGGCTTGGAGTCTGACATAGCGCCAGCAACTCTAAACCTGTGGGTTCTGTCCTTAAGCCAGTTTGCAACCAATCTTGTGACATATGGGTTTACATTTAAGCTGGTAAGTTTTTCTACAATACCCAGTGGGGTATTGTCGAAACTTTGCAAGGTCAAGGTAGGCTGTATGGACTGCCTTTCCCTCATCAATGGCCTTGGTGACTGTTTGAAGAAGTTGACCAAGTTCAAAAGGCATGATCTTCCTTGTGAAGCCAAACTGGGTTGGGTCCAATGTCTGCAAGTCCCCTATATCTTTGTTTATGAGCTCCATTATGATCCTCTCCATAGCTTTGCAGACTAGACTTGTTAAGCTTATGGGGCGGTAATTACCAGGGTCCGTAGAGGCACCGCCTTTGTGGAGTGGGACCACAGTTGCCGTACGCCACTCCTTGGGCACATATCCTGTGGTAAGGCTGAGATTAAACAGCTGCCTTATGTGTGGGTTTAATTCCTCATTTAGCTCATGTAGCACACAGCCGGGGACACCATCCGGTCCCATTGATGCTGTGTTTTTAGCTTTAGAGAAAGCAGCTTTCACCTGTGCATTTCAGATGTCTGGGAGGCTACACTCCGCTGGGATAGTTATCTCTCCTTTAGGGGGGAGAGGGGGGGTGAAGTTTGCACTGAACCTGTCTGCCAGTATGTTGGCAATGTCTGTGGGTTCAGTGATTTTTGTATCATTTTGGACTAATTCTGAGCATATCTGGGAGTTTCCACCCAGGTTCCTAACATAGCTTAA